>NW_024609306.1:47500-70000 GCF_018296145.1 Oncorhynchus tshawytscha
TAGTAATAACTGATGCGTTTAGCCAGGATAGTCCCTATAGTAATAACTGATGCATTTAGCAGGTTTGTCCCTATAGTAATCTAGAATGTTTAGCCAGGAAGTCCCTACTAGTAATAATGATGGTTTAGCCAGGATAGTCCCTTAGCAATATTGATGCATTTAGATAGTCCCTATAGTAATCTGATGCATTTAGCCAGGATAGTCCCTATAGTAATCCTGATGCATTTAGCCAGGATAGTCCCTATAGTAATAACTGATGCATTTGCCAGGTTAGTCCCTATAGTAATAACTGATGCATTTAGCCAGGATAGTCCCTATAGTAATAATTGATGCATTTAGCCAGGATAGTCCCTATAGTAATAACTGATGCGTTTAGCCAGGATAGTCCCTATAGTAATAACTGATGCATTTAGCCAGGATAGTCCCCTTAGTAATAACTGATGCGTTTAGCCAGGATAGTCCCTATAGTAATAATTGATGCATTTAGCCAGGATAGTCCCCATAGTAATAATTGATGCATTTAGCCAGGATAGTCCCTATAGTAATAACTGATGCATTTAGCCAGGATAGTCCCTATAGTAATAACTAGCATTTAGCCAGGATAGTCCCTATAGTAATAACTGATGCATTTAGCCAGGATAGTCCCTATAGTAATAACTGATGCATTTAGCCAGGATAGTCCCTATAGTAATAACTGATGCGTTTAGCCAGGATAGTCCCCATAGTAATAACTGATGCGTTTAGCCAGGATAGTCCCCTTAGTAATAATTGATGCATTTAGCCAGGATAGTCCCTATAGTAATAACTGATGCGTTTAGCCAGGATAGTCCCCATAGTAATAACTGATGCGTTTAGCCAGGATAGTCCCCATAGTAATAATTGATGCATTTAGCCAGGATAGTCCCTATAGTAATAACTGATGCATTTAGCCAGGATAGTCCCTATAGTAATAACTGATGCATTTAGCCAGGATAGTCCCTATAGTAATAATTGATGCATTTAGCCAGGATAGTCCCTATAGTAATAACTGATGCATTTAGCCAGGATAGTCCCTATAGTAATAACTGATGCATTTAGCCAGGATAGTCCCTATAGTAATAACTGATGCATTTAGCCAGGATAGTCCCTATAGTAATAACTGATGCATTTAGCCAGGATAGTCCCTATAGTAATAATTGATGCATTTAGCCAGGATAGTCCCTATAGTAATAACTGATGCATTTAGCCAGGATAGTCCCTATAGTAATAACTGATGCATTTAGCCAGGATAGTCCCTATAGTAATAACTGATGCATTTAGCCAGGATAGTCCCTATAGTAATAACTGATGCATTTAGCCAGGATAGTCCCCTTAGTAATAATTGATGCATTTAGCCAGGATAGTCCCTATAGTAATAACTGATGCATTTAGCCAGGATAGTCCCTATAGTAATAACTGATGCATTTAGCCAGGATAGTCCCTATAGTAATAACTGATGCATTTAGCCAGGATAGTCCCTATAGTAATAACTGATGCATTTAGCCAGGATAGTCCCTATAGTAATAACTGATGCATTTAGCCAGGATAGTCCCTATAGTAATAACTGATGCATTTAGCCAGGATAGTCCCTATAGTAATAACTGATGCATTTAGCCAGGATAGTCCCTATAGTAATAACTGATGCATTTAGCCAGGATAGTCCCTATAGTAATAACTGATGCATTTAGCCAGGATAGTCCCTATAGTAATAACTGATGCATTTAGCCAGGATAGTCCCTATAGTAATAACTGATGCGTTTAGCCAGGATAGTCCCTATAGTAATAACTGATGCATTTAGCCAGGATAGTCCCCTTAGTAATAACTGATGCGTTTAGCCAGGATAGTC
Organism: Oncorhynchus tshawytscha; assembly: GCF_018296145.1. Taxonomy (NCBI): domain Eukaryota; kingdom Metazoa; phylum Chordata; class Actinopteri; order Salmoniformes; family Salmonidae; genus Oncorhynchus; species Oncorhynchus tshawytscha. Next base: position 49,366 of record NW_024609306.1, read on the forward strand.
CCTATAGTAATAACTGATGCATTTAGCCAGGATAGTCCCTATAGTAATAACTGATGCATTTAGCCAGGATAGTCCCTATAGTAATAACTGATGCATTTAGCCAGGATAGTCCCTATAGTAATAACTGATGCATTTAGCCAGGATAGTCCCTATAGTAATAACTGATGCGTTTAGCCAGGATAGTCCCTATAGTAATAACTGATGCGTTTAGCCAGGATAGTCCCTATAGTAATAATTGCCAGTGTTTTGCCAGTAAGTCCTGGGTTCCATAGCAGAAATAAATAAATAAAAACTAAGAAGTTTTCAAGATAAAGATTCTAAATGATTCCTTCTAGTTCTAGAATGTGAATCAGTGGTTTGTAATGGAAATGGAATAGAACTGAATCCCAAACCTGGTTTAAATAGCAGCACATGTAAATGGCCCTCGGTTTAGTGTGTGGCTAGTGGTGAAAAACAGTGTTACTCCTGATTTGAGCCTATAGGTTTTCAACGGGTAGTCATGAGATGACGGTCAACAGAACAGATATGATTGTCCGTCATGAGACCCACTATGTCCGATTTCGTACGTATGTAACTTGTCAGAAGAAAAGTTAGATTCACCTTTTTTAAGGACAAAAAAAACGGACATTGATGACTTCATGTGTGTCCCAGAGACCGTACAGAACAGCTGTGTCCTGAGCACTCAGAGCACAGACTGGTGTAATGACAGCACCTGGCCACTAGATGTCACTGTTGCTTTGTGACTTACTGTTAGTCGTGGTCGTTCGACTTGGACTTTGGAGCCACGTAAATCCAACAGGCAACACATTCAAAGATTAGAGGAAGTGAGCTGTCTGGCTGGAGAGACTAGGTTACTGTTGGTCTGGTACAGTAGAGACTGGGTTACTGTTGGTCTGGTACAGTAGAGACTGGGTTACTGTTGGTCTGGTACAGTAGAGACTGGGTTACTGTCGGTCTGGTACAGTAGAGACTGGGTTACTGTTGGCCTGGTACAGTAGAGACTGGGTTACTGTTGGTCTGGTACAGTAGAGACTGGGTTACTGTTGGTCTGGTACAGTAGAGACTGGGTTACTGTCGGTCTGGTACAGTAGAGACTGGGTTACTGTTGGCCTGGTACAGTAGAGACTGGGTTACTGTTGGTCTGGTACAGTAGAGACTGGGTTACTGTTGGTCTGGTACAGTAGAGAGACTGGCCTGGTACAGTAGAGACTGGGTTACTGTTGGTCTGGTACAGTAGAGACTGGGTTACTGTTGGTCTGGTACAGTAGAGACTGGGTTACTGTTGGTCTGGTACAGTAGAGACTGGGTTACTGTTGGTCTGGTACAGTAGAGACTGGGTTACTGGTCTGGTACAGTAGAGACTGGGTTACTGTTGGCCTGGTACAGTAGAGACTGGGTTACTGTTGGTCTGGTACAGTAGAGACTGGGTTACTGTTGGTCTGGTACAGTAGAGACTGGGTTACTGGTCTGGTACAGTAGAGACTGGGTTACTGTTGGCCTGGTACAGTAGAGACTGGGTTACTGTTGGTCTGGTACAGTAGAGACTGGGTTACTGTCGGTCTGGTACAGTAGAGACTGGGTTACTGTTGGCCTGGTACAGTAGAGACTGGGTTACTGGTCTGGTACAGTAGAGACTGGGTTACTGTTGGTCTGGTACAGTAGAGACTGGGTTACTGTGGTCTGGTACAGTAGAGACTGGGTTACTGTTGGCCTGGTACAGTAGAGACTGGGTTACTGTTGGTCTGGTACAGTAGAGACTGGGTTACTGTTGGTCTGGTACAGTAGAGACTGGGTTACTGTTGGTCTGGTACAGTAGAGACTGGGTTACTGTTGGTCTGGTACAGTAGAGACTGGGTTACTGGTCTGGTACAGTAGAGACTGGGTTACTGTTGGTCTGGTACAGTAGAGACTGGGTTACTGTTGGTCTGGTACAGTAGAGACTGGGTTACTGTTGGTCTGGTACAGTAGAGACTGGGTTACTGTTGGTCTGGTACAGTAGAGACTGGGTTACTGTTGGTCTGGTACAGTAGAGACTGGGTTACTGTTGGTCTGGTACAGTAGAGACTGGGTTACTGTTGGTCTGGTACAGTAGAGACTGGGTTACTGTTGGTCTGGTACAGTAGAGACTGGGTTACTGGTCTGGTACAGTAGAGACTGGGTTACTGGTCTGGTACAGTAGAGACTGGGTTACTGTTGGTCTGGTACAGTAGAGACTGGGTTACTGGTCTGGTACAGTAGAGACTGGGTTACTGTTGGTCTGGTACAGTAGAGACTGGGTTACTGGTCTGGTACAGTAGAGACTGGGTTACTGTTGGTCTGGTACAGTAGAGACTGGGTTACTGTTGGTCTGGTACAGTAGAGACTGGGTTACTGTTGGTCTACAGTAGAGACTGGGTTACTGTTGGTCTGGTACAGTAGAGACTGGGTTACTGGTCTGGTACAGTAGAGACTGGGTTACTGTTGGTCTGGTACAGTAGAGACTGGGTTACTGTTGGTCTGGTACAGTAGAGACTGGGTTACTGTTGGCCTGGTACAGTAGAGACTGGGTTACTGTTGGTCTGGTACAGTAGAGACTGGGTTACTGGTCCTACATGTGTAAACTCCACCTTTTTCAATTTACCTACCGTCTACCACCACGCTCTGTCTCTCTCCGTCTACCACCACGCTCTGTCTCTCTCCGTCTACCACCACGCTCTGTCTCTCTCCGTCTACCACCACGCTCTGTCTCTCTCCGTCTACCACCACGCTCTGTCTCTCTCCGTCTACCACCACGCTCTGTCTCTCTCCGTCTACCACCACGCTCGGTCTCTCTCCGTCTACCACCACGCTCTGTCTCTCTCCGTCTACCACCACGCTCGGTCTCTCTCCGTCTACCACCACGCTCTGTCTCTCTCCGTCACCACCACGCTCTCTCTGTCTACCACCTCTCCCTGTCTCTCTCTCTCTCTCTCTCTCTTATTCAGTCTCTCTCTCTCTGTCTTTCTCTCTCTCTCTCTCTCTCTCTCTCTCTCTCTATTTCTCTCTCTCTCTCTCTCTCTCTCTCTCTTATTCAGTCTCTCTCTCTCTCTCTCTCATTCTCTCTCATTCTCTCTCATTCTCTCTCATTCTCTCTCATTCTCTCTCTCTCTCATTCAGTCTTTCTCTCTCCCTCTCCTTGGCCAGGTTTTAGTTACAGTTCTCTGGTGACAGATGGAGTGTGACAAGTCATATTTAATCAACAATGCCGATCTACAAACATAAGTACCCAGAACAGGTTATACCACGACAGTAGACTGAAGACAATACCTGACCATACCTGTGTTTACTGTCTAGTTGTTATATTCTAGAGAATACCTGACCAGACCTGTAACTACCTGTATTTACTGTCTAGTTGTAATACCATACCTGTAACTACCTGTATTTACTGTCTAGTTGTAATACCATACCTGACCATACCTGTAACTACCTGTATTTACTGTTTAGTTGTTATATTCTAGAGAATACCTGACCATACCTGTAACTACCTGTATTTACTGTCTAGTTGTAATACCATACCTGTAACTACCTGTAACTACCTGTATGTACTGTCTAGTTGTAATACCATACCTGTAACTACCTGTAACTACCTGTATGTACTGTTTAGTTGTTATATTCTAGAGAATACCTGACCATACCTGTAACTACCTGTATTTACTGTCTAGTTGTAATACCATACCTGTAACTACCTGTAACTACCTGTATTTACTGTCTAGTTGTAATACCATACCTGTAACTACCTGTAACTACCTGTATTTACTGTCTAGTTGTAATACCATACCTGTAACTACCTGTAACTACCTGTATTTACTGTCTAGTTGTAATACCATACCTGTAACTACCTGTAACTACCTGTATTTACTGTCTAGTTGTTATACCATACCTGTAACTACCTGTAACTACCTGTATTTACTGTCTAGTTGTAATACCATACCTGTAACTACCTGTAACTACCTGTATTTACTGTCTAGTTGTTATACCATACTTGTATGGTATAGGGAGAGTTAGAAAGGGCGGGTTAGGTATAGGTTTAGGAAGGGAGGGTTAGGTACAGGGTTAGGAAAGGAGGGTTAGGTATAGGGTTAGGAAGGAGGATTAGGTTTAGGGTTAGGAAGGGAGGGTTAGGAAGGGAGGGTTAGGAAGGGGAGGGTTAGGAAGGGAGGGTTAGGAAGGGAGGGTTAGGAAGGAGGGTTAGGTATAGGTTTAGGAAGGGAGGGTTAGGAAGGGAGGGTTAGGAAGGAGAGTTAGGAAGGAGGGTTAGGTATAGGTTTAGGAAGGAGGGTTAGGAAGGGAGGGTTAGGTATAGGGTTAGGAAGGGAGGGTTAGGTATAGGGTTAGGAAAGGAGGGTTAGGTATAGGGTTAGGAAAGGAGGGTTAGGTATAGGTTTAGGAAAGGAGGGTTAGGTATAGGGTTAGGAAGGGAGAGTTAGGGTTAGGAAGGGAGGGTTAGGAAAGGAGGGTTAGGTATAGGTTTAGGAAGGGAGGGTTAGGTATAGGTTTAGGAAGGGAGGGTTAGGTACAGGGTTAGGATGGGAGGGTTATGTATAGGGTTAGGAAAGGAGGGTTAGGTATAGGGTTAGGAAAGGAGGGTTAGGTATAGGGTTAGGAAGGGAGGATTAGGTTTAGGGTTAGGAAGGAGGGTTAGGTATAGGGTTAGGAAAGGAGGGTTAGGTATAGGGTTAGGAAAGGAGGGTTAGGTATAGGGTTAGGAAGGGAGGATTAGGTTTAGGGTTAGGAAGGGAGGATTAGGTTTAGGGTTAGGAAGGAGGGTTAGGTATAGGGTTAGGAAAGGAATGGTTAGGTATAGGGTTAGGAAGGGAGGATTAGGTTTAGGGTTAGGATGGGGGGGTTAGGAAGGGAGGTTTAGGGTTAGGAAGGAGGGTTAGGTATAGGGTTAGGAACGGAGGATTAGGTTTAGGGTTAGGAAGGGAGGATTAGGTTTAGGGTTAGAAGGAGGGTTAGGTATAGGGTTAGGAAGGGGGTTAGGAAGGGAGGTTTAGGGTTAGGAAGGGGGGGTTAGGAAGGGGGGGTTAGGTATTTATTTATTTTTATTTTTATTTCACCTTTATTTAACCAGGTAGGCTAGTTGAGAACAAGTTCTCATTTATAACTGCGACCTGGCCAAGATAAAGCATAGCAGTGTGAACAGACAACACAGAGTTACACATGGAATAAACAATTAACAAGTCAATAACACAGTAGAAAACAAAGGGGGAGTCTATATACAATGTGTGCAAAAGGCATGAGGAGGTAGACGAATAGTTACAATTTTGCAGATTAACACTGGAGTGATAAATGATCAGATGGTCATGTACAGGTAGAGATATTGGTGTGCAAAAAGAGCAGAAAAGTAAATAAATAAAAACAGTATGGGGATGAGGTAGGTGAAAATGGGTGGGCTATTTACCAATAGACTATGTACAGCTGCAGCGATCGGTTAGCTGCTCAGATAGCTGATGTTTGAAGTTGGTGAGGGAGATAAAAGTCTCCAGCTTCAGCGATTTTTTTGCAATTCGTTCCAGTCACAGGCAGCAGAGTACTGGAACGAAAGGCGGCCAAATGAGGTGTTGGCTTTAGGGATGATCAGTGAGATACACCTGCTGGAGCGCGTGCTACGGATGGGTGTTGCCATCGTGACCAGTGAACTGAGATAAGGCGGAGCTTTACCTAGCATGGACTTGTAGATGACCTGGAGCCAGTGGGTCTGGCGACGAATATGTAGCGAGGGCCAGCCGACTAGAGCATACAAGTCGCAGTGGTGGGTGGTATAAGGTGCTTTAGTGACAAAACGGATGGCACTGTGATATACTGCATCCAGTTTGCTGAGTAGAGTGTTAAAAGCCATTTTGTAGATGACATCGCCGAAGTCGAGGATCGGTAGGATAGTCAGTTTTACTAGGGTAAGCTTGGCGGCATGAGTGAAGGAGGCTTTGTTGCGGAATAGAAAGCCGACTCTTGATTTGATTTTGATTGGAGATGTTTGATATGAGTCTGGAAGGAGAGTTTGCAGTCTAGCCAGACACCTAGGTACTTATAGATGTCCACATATTCAAGGTCGGAACCATCCAGGGTGGTGATGCTAGTCGGGCATGCGGGTGCAGGCAGCGATCGGTTGAAAAGCATGCATTTGGTTTTACTAGCGTTTAAGAGGAGTTGGAGGCCACGGAAGGAGTGTTGTATGGCATTGAAGCTTGTTTGGAGGTTAGATAGCACAGTGTCCAATGACGGGCCGAAAGTATATAGAATGGTGTCGTCTGCGTAGAGGTGGATCAGAGAATCGCCCGCAGCAAGAGCAACATCATTGATATGCACAGAGAAAAGAGTCGGCCCTAGAATTGAACCCTGTGGCACCCCCATAGAGACTGCCAGAGGACCGGACAGCATGCCCTCCGATTTGACACACTGAACTCTGTCTGCAAAGTAATTGGTGAACCAGGCAAGGCAGTCATCCGAAAAACCGAGGCTACTGAGTCTGCCGATGAGAATATGGTGATTGACAGAGTCGAAAGCCTTGGCAAGGTCGATGAAGACGGCTGCACAGTACTGTCTTTTATCGATGGCGGTTATGATATCGTTTAGTAACTTAGTGTGGCTGAGGTGCACCCGTGACCGGCTCGGAAGCCAGATTGCACAGCGGAGAAGGTACGGTGGGATTCGAGATGGTCAGTGACCTGTTTGTTGACTTGGCTTTCGAAGACCTTAGATAGGCAGGGCAGGATGGATATAGGTCTGTAACAGTTTGGGTCCAGGGTGTCTCCCCCTTTGAAGAGGGGGATGACTGCGGCAGCTTTCCAATCCTTGGGGATCTCAGACGATATGAAAGAGAGGTTGAACAGGCTGGTAATAGGGGTTGCGACAATGGCGGCGGATAGTTTCAGAAATAGGGGGTCCAGATTGTCAAGCCCAGCTGATTTGTACGGGTCCAGGTTTTGCAGCTCTTTCAGAACATCTGCTATCTGGATTTGGGTAAAGGAGAACTTGGAGAGGCTTGGGCGAGGAGCTGCCGGGGGGAGGAGCTGTTGGCCGAGGTTGGAGTAGCCAGGCGGAAGGCATGGCCAGCCGTTGAGAAATGCTTATTGAAGTTTTCGATAATCATGGATTTATCGGTGGTGACCGTGTTACCTAGCCTCAGTGCAGTGGGCAGCTGGGAGGAGGTGCTCTTGTTCTCCATGGACTTCACAGTGTCCCAGAACTTTTTGGAGTTGGAGCTACAGGATGCAAACTTCTGCCTGAAGAAGCTGGCCTTAGCTTTCCTGACTGACTGCGTGTATTGGTTCCCTGAACACTTCCCTGAACAGTTGCATATCACGGGGACTATTCAATGCTATTGCAGTCCGCCACAGGATGTTTTTGTGCTGGTCGAGGGCAGTCAGGTCTGGGGTGAACCAAGGGCTGTATCTGTTCTTAGTTCTGCATTTTTTGAACGGAGCATGCTTATCTAAAATGGTGAGGAAGTTACTTTTAAAGAATGACCAGGCATCCTCAACTGACGGGATGAGGTCAATGTCCTTCCAGGATACCCAGGCCAGGTCGATTAGAAAGGCCTGCTCACAGAAGTGTTTTAGGGAGCGTTTGACCGTGATGAGGGGTGGTCATTTGACTGCGGCTCCGTAGCGGATACAGGCAATGAGGCAGTGATCGCTGAGATCCTGGTTGAAGACAGCGGAGGTGTATTTGGAGGGCCAGTTGGTCAGGATGACGTCTATGAGGGTGCCCTTGTTTACAGATTTAGGGTTGTACCTGGTGGGTTCCTTGATGATTTGTGTGAGATTGAGGGCATCTATCTTAGATTGTAGGACTGGCGGGGTGTTAAGCATATCCCAGTTTAGGTCACCTAACAGAACAAACTCTGAGGCTAGATGGGGGGCGATCAATTCACAAATGGTGTCCAGGGCACAGCTGGGAGCTGAGGGGGGTCGGTAGCAGGCGGCAACAGTGAGAGACTTATTTTCAAAATTAGTAGTTCGAACTGTTTGGGTATGGACCTGGAAAGTATGACATTACTTTGCAGGCTAGGTATAGGGTTAGGAAGGGAGGATTAGGTTTAGGGTTAGGAAGGGGGTGTTAGGAAGGGAGGATTAGGTTTAGGGTTAGGAAGGGAGGATTAGGTTTAGGGTTAGGAAGGGGTTAGGAAGGGAGGATTAGGTTTAGGGTTAGGAAGGGAGGATTAGGTTTAGGGTTAGGAAGGGGGGTTAGGAAGGGAGGATTAGGTTTAGGGTTAGGAAGGGGGTTAGGAAGGGGTTTAGGGTTAGGGTTAGGAAGGGGTTAGGTTTAGGGTTAGGAAGGGGGTTAGGAAGGAGGGTTAGGTATAGGGTTAGGAAGGAGGGTTAGGAAAGGGGTTAGGAAGGGAGGGTTAGGTATAGGGTTAGGAAGGGGGTTAGGAAGGGGGGTTAGGTTTAGGGTTAGGAAGGGGGTTAGGAAGGAGGGTTAGGTATAGGGTTAGGAAGGAGGGTTAGGTATAGGGTTAGGAAGGGGTTAGGAAGGAGGGTTAGGTTTAGGGTTAGGAAGGGGTTAGGAAGGGGGTTAGGATGGGAGGGATAGGTATAGGTTTAGGAAGGGGGTTAGGAAGGGGGTTAGGAAGGGGGTTAGGAAGGGAGGGGGTTAGGTATAGGTTTAGGAAGGGGGGTTAGGAAGGGGGTTAGGTATAGGTTTAGGAAGGGGTTAGGAAGGGGGTCAGGAAGATTGTTATATAAATAGAACAATAGAACACAGAGTAGCAGGAAGATCCTGATAGTAAATGAGTTCATCTAAACTGTGAGTGTGTGTGTGTGTGTCAGTGTGTGTGTGTGTGTGTGTGTGTGTGTAATGGGTGTGTGTGGTTGTGTTGAAAGGCGTGTTGAAACTAGCACAGTCACTAAAACAAACACAACCAAACTTCTTAAGAAACTGACGCACTCGGCCACTGTGGCATCGTCCACCCACCCCTCCTCTGCAAACACCCTGGCTCCACCAGAGCTAACGCCACACACACACACACACAGAGAGAGAGAGAACCTGACAATAACAGTAACTGTTGCCTGTATGTGTGTTGTTCCTTATAGTTGACCTGTATCTAGAGGTGAGACTGAGGGGGTCTAGTCTGATCTCAGTGGATGTTACCTGTATCTAGAGGTGAGACTGAGGGGGGTCTAGTCTGATCTCAGTGGATGTTACCTGTATCTAGAGGTGAGACTGAGGGGGTCTAGTCTGATCTCAGTGGATGTTACCTGTATCTAGAGGTGAGACTGAGGGGGGGTCTAGTCTGATCTCAGTGGATGTTACCTGTATCTAGAGGTGGGGGGGTGTCCAGTCTGATCTCAGTGGATGTTACCTGTATCTAGAGGTGAGACTGGGGGGGGTCCAGTCTGATCTCAGTGGATGTTACCTGTATCTATAGGTGAGGCTGGGGGGGGTCTAGTCTGATCTCAGTGGATGTTACCTGTATCTAGAGGTGAGACTGAGGGGGGTCTAGTCTGATCTCAGTGGATGTTACCTGTATCTAGAGGTGTGTCTGGGAGGGAGGGGTCTAGTCTGATCTCAGTGGATGTTTCCTGTATCTAGAGGTGAGACAGGGGGGTCTAGTCTGATCTCAGTGGATGTTACCTGTATCTAGAGGTGTGTCTGGGAGGGGGGGTCTAGTCTGATCTCAGTGGATGTTACCTGTATCTAGAGGTGAGACTGAGGGGGGGGGTCTAGTCTGATCTCAGTGGATGTTACCTGTATCTAGAGGTGAGACTGAGTGGGGGGGGGTCTAGTCTGATCTCAGTGGATGTTACCTGTATCTAGAGGTGGTGGGGGGTGTCCAGTCTGATCTCAGTGGATGTTACCTGTATCTAGAGGTGAGGCTGGAGGGGGGTCTAGTCTGATCTCAGTGGATGTTACCTGTATCTAGAGGTGAGACTGAGGGGGGGTCTAGTCTGATCTCAGTGGATGTTACCTGTATCTAGAGGTGAGACTGGGGGGGGTCTAGTCTGATCTCAGTGGATGTTACCTGTATCTAGAGGTGAGACTGAGGGGGGTCTAGTCTGATCTCAGTGGATGTTACCTGTATCTATAGGTGAGGCTGGGGGGTCCAGTCTGATCTCAGTGGATGTTACCTTATCTAGAGGTGGGGGGGGGGGTCTAGTCTGATCTCAGTGGATGTTACCTGTATCTAGAGGTGAGACTGAGGGGGGTGTCCAGTCTGATCTCAGTGGATGTTACCTGTATCTAGAGGTGAGACTGGGGGGGGTCTAGTCTGATCTCAGTGGATGTTACCTGTATCTAGAGGTGTGTCTGGGAGGGAGGGGTCTAGTCTGATCTCAGTGGATGTTACCTGTATCTAGAGGTGAGACTGAGGGGGGTCTAGTCTGATCTCAGTGGATGTTACCTGTATCTAGAGGTGGGGGGGGTGTCCAGTCTGATCTCAGTGGATGTTACCTGTATCTAGAGATGTGTCTGGGGGGGGTCTAGTCTGATCTCAGTGGATGTTACCTGTATCTAGAGGTGAGACTGGGGGGTCTAGTCTGATCTCAGTGGATGTTACCTGTATCTAGAGGACTGGGGGGGTGTCCAGTCTGATCTCAGTGGATGTTACCTGTATCTAGAGATGTGTCTGGGGGGTGTCCAGTCTGATCTCAGTGGATGTTACCTGTATCTAGAGGGGTGTCCAGTCTGATCTCAGTGGATGTTACCTGTGTCTAGAGGTGAGACTGGGGGGGGTCTAGTCTGATCTCAGTGGATGTTACCTGTATCTAGAGGTGAGGCTGGAGGGGGGGGTCTAGTCTGATCTCAGTGGATGTTACCTGTATCTAGAGGTGAGACTGGGGGTCTAGTCTGATCTCAGTGGATGTTACCTGTATCTAGAGGTGAGACTGGAGGGGGGTCTAGTCTGATCTCAGTGGATGTTACCTGTATCTAGAGGTGAGACTGAGGGGGGTCTAGTCTGATCTCAGTGGATGTTACCTGTATCTATAGGTGAGGCTGGGGGGTCCAGTCTGATCTCAGTGGATGTTACCTTATCTAGAGGTGAGACTGGGGGGGGGGGGGGGTCTAGTCTGATCTCAGTGGATGTTACCTGTATCTAGAGGTGAGACTGGGGGGGGTGTCCAGTCTGATCTCAGTGGATGTTACCTGTATCTAGAGGTGAGACTGAGGGGGGGGTCTAGTCTGATCTCAGTGGATGTTACCTGTATCTAGAGGTGTGTCTGGGAGGGAGGGGTCTAGTCTGATCTCAGTGGATGTTACCTGTATCTAGAGGTGAGACTGGGGGGGGTCTAGTCTGATCTCAGTGGATGTTACCTGTATCTAGAGGTGGACTGGGGGGTGTCCAGTCTGATCTCAGTGGATGTTACCTGTATCTAGAGATGTGTCTGGGGGGTCTAGTCTGATCTCAGTGGATGTTACCTGTATCTAGAGGTGAGACTGAGGGGGGGTCTAGTCTGATCTCAGTGGATGTTACCTGTATCTAGAGGTGGTGGGGGGTGTCCAGTCTGATCTCAGTGGATGTTACCTGTATCTAGAGATGTGTCTGGGGGGGGTGTCCAGTCTGATCTCAGTGGATGTTACCTGTATCTAGAGGTGGGGGGTGTCCAGTCTGATCTCAGTGGATGTTACCTGTATCTAGAGGTGAGACTGGGGGGGTCTAGTCTGATCTCAGTGGATGTTACCTGTATCTAGAGGTGGTGGGGGTGTCCAGTCTGATCTCAGTGGATGTTACCTGTATCTAGAGGTGAGACTGGGGGGGGTGTCCAGTCTGATCTCAGTGGATGTTACCTGTATCTAGAGGTGAGGGGGGTGTCCAGTCTGATCTCAGTGGATGTTACCTGTATCTAGAGGTGAGACTGGGGGGGGTCCAGTCTGATCTCAGTGGATGTTACCTGTATCTAGAGGTGAGACTGGGGGGGGGTCCAGTCTGATCTCAGTGGATGTTACCTGTATCTAGAGGTGTGTCTGGGAGGGAGGGGTCTAGTCTGATCTCAGTGGATGTTACCTGTATCTAGAGGTGAGGCTGGAGGGGGGGTCCAGTCTGATCTCAGTGGATGTTACCTGTATCTAGAGGTGAGACTGGGGGGGGTCCAGTCTGATCTCAGTGGATGTTACCTGTATCTATAGGTGAGGCTGGGGGGGGGGTCTAGTCTGATCTCAGTGGATGTTACCTGTATCTAGAGGTGAGACTGAGGGGGGGGTCTAGTCTGATCTCAGTGGATGTTACCTGTATCTAGAGGTGTGTCTGGGAGGGAGGGGTCTAGTCTGATCTCAGTGGATGTTACCTGTATCTAGAGGTGAGACTGAGGGGGGGGTCTAGTCTGATCTCAGTGGATGTTACCTGTATCTAGAGGTGAGACTGAGGGGGGGGTCTAGTCTGATCTCAGTGGATGTTACCTGTATCTATAGGTGAGCCTGGGGGGGGGGTCCAGTCTGATCTCAGTGGATGTTACCTGTATCTAGAGGTGAGACTGGGGGGGGGGGGGGTCTAGTCTGATCTCAGTGGATGTTACCTGTATCTAGAGGTGTGTCTGGGAGGGAGGGGTCTAGTCTGATCTCAGTGGATGTTACCTGTATCTAGAGGTGAGACTGAGGGGGGTCTAGTCTGATCTCAGTGGATGTTACCTGTATCTAGAGGTGGGGGGTGTCCAGTCTGATCTCAGTGGATGTTACCTGTATCTAGAGGTGTGTCTGGGGGGTCTAGTCTGATCTCAGTGGATGTTACCTGTATCTAGAGGTGAGACTGAGGGGGGTCTAGTCTGATCTCAGTGGATGTTACCTGTATCTAGAGGTGGGGGGTGTCCAGTCTGATCTCAGTGGATGTTACCTGTATCTAGAGGTGAGACTGGGGGGTCCAGTCTGATCTCAGTGGATGTTACCTGTATCTATAGGTGAGGCTGGGGGGTCTAGTCTGATCTCAGTGGATGTTACCTGTATCTAGAGGTGAGGGGGGGGTGTCCAGTCTGATCTCAGTGGATGTTACCTGTATCTAGAGGTGTGTCTGGGAGGGAGGGGTCTAGTCTGATCTCAGTGGATGTTACCTGTATCTAGAGGTGAGACTGAGGGGGGTCTAGTCTGATCTCAGTGGATGTTACCTGTATCTAGAGGTGGGGGGTGTCCAGTCTGATCTCAGTGGATGTTACCTGTATCTAGAGGTGTGTCTGGGGGGTCTAGTCTGATCTCAGTGGATGTTACCTGTATCTAGAGGTGAGACTGGGGGGGTCTAGTCTGGTGGATGTTACCTGTATCTAGAGGTGAGGGGGGGGTCCAGTCTGATCTCAGTGGATGTTACCTGTATCTAGAGGTGAGACTGGGGGGGGGGTCCAGTCTGATCTCAGTGGATGTTACCTGTATCTAGAGGTGTGTCTGGGAGGGGGGGTCTAGTCTGATCTCAGTGGATGTTACCTGTATCTAGAGGTGAGGCTGGGGGGGTGTCCAGTCTGATCTCAGTGGATGTTACCTGTATCTAGAGGTGAGACTGAGGGGGGTCTAGTCTGATCTCTGTGGATGTTACCTGTATCTAGAGGGGGGTGTCCAGTCTGATCTCAGTGGATGTTACCTGTATCTAGAGGTGAGACTGGGGGGGGTCTAGTCTGATCTCAGTGGATGTTACCTGTATCTAGAGGTGAGACTGGGGGGGGGTCTAGTCTGATCTCAGTGGATGTTACCTGTATCTAGAGGTGTGTCTGGGAGGGAGGGGTCTAGTCTGATCTCAGTGGATGTTACCTGTATCTAGAGGTGAGACTGAGGGGGGTCTAGTCTGATCTCAGTGGATGTTACCTGTATCTAGAGGTGTGGGGGTGTCCAGTCTGATCTCAGTGGATGTTACCTGTATCTAGAGGTGTGTCTGGGGGGGGGTCTAGTCTGATCTCAGTGGATGTTACCTGTATCTAGAGGTGAGACTGAGGGGGGGTCCAGTCTGATCTCAGTGGATGTTACCTGTATCTAGAGGTGGGGGGTGTCCAGTCTGATTTCAGTGGATGTTACCTGTATCTAGAGGTGTGTCTGGGGGGTCTAGTCTGATCTCAGTGGATGTTACCTGTATCTAGAGGTGAGACTGGGGGTGAGGGGTGGGGGGGTCCAGTCTGATCTCAGTGGATGTTACCTGTATCTAGAGGTGAGACTGGGGGGGGGGTCTAGTCTGATCTCAGTGGATGTTACCTGTATCTAGAGGTGAGACTCAGGGGGTGGGGGATGACCAGTCTGATCTCAGTGGATGTTACCTGTATCTAGAGGTGAGACTGGGGGGGTCCAGTCTGATCTCAGTGGATGTTACCTGTATCTAGAGGTGAGACTGAGGGGGGGGTCTAGTCTGATCTCAGTGGATGTTACCTGTATCTAGAGGTGGGGGGTGTCCAGTCTGATCTCAGTGGATGTTACCTGTATCTAGAGGTGAGGCTGGGGGGTCCAGTCTGATCTCAGTGGATGTTACCTGTATCTAGAGGTGAGACTGAGGGGGGGTCTAGTCTGATCTCAGTGGATGTTACCTGTATCTAGAGGTGAGACTGAGGGGGGTCTAGTCTGATCTCAGTGGATGTTACCTGTATCTAGAGGTGGGGGGTGTCCAGTCTGATCTCAGTGGATGTTACCTGTATCTATAGGTGAGGCTGGGGGGTCTAGTCTGATCTCAGTGGATGTTACCTGTATCTAGAGGTGAGACTGAGGGGGGGGTCCAGTCTGATCTCAGTGGATGTTACCTGTATCTAGAGGTGTGTCTGGGAGGGGGGGTCTAGTCTGATCTCAGTGGATGTTACCTGTATCTAGAGGTGGGGGGTGTCCAGTCTGATCTCAGTGGATGTTACCTGTATCTAGAGGTGAGGGGGGGTGTCCAGTCTGATCTCAGTGGATGTTACCTGTATCTAGAGGTGAGACTGGGGGGTCTAGTCTGATCTCTGTGGATGTTACCTGTATCTAGAGGTGGGGGTGTCCAGTCTGATCTCAGTGGATGTTACCTGTATCTAGAGGTGAGACTGGGGGGGTGTCCAGTCTGATCTCAGTGGATGTTACCTGTATCTAGAGGTGGACTGGGGGGGTCCAGTCTGATCTCAGTGGATGTTACCTGTATCTAGAGGTGAGACTGGGGGGTCCAGTCTGATCTCAGTGGATGTTACCTGTATCTAGAGGTGAGACTGGGGGGGGGTCCAGTCTGATCTCAGTGGATGTTACCTGTATCTAGAGGTGTGTCTGGGAGGGAGGGGTCTAGTCTGATCTCAGTGGATGTTACCTGTATCTAGAGGTGAGACTGGGGGGGGTCCAGTCTGATCTCAGTGGATGTTACCTGTATCTATAGGTGAGGCTGGGGGGTCTAGTCTGATCTCAGTGGATGTTACCTGTATCTAGAGGTGAGACTGGGGGGGTCTAGTCTGATCTCAGTGGATGTTACCTGTATCTAGAGGTGTGTCTGGGAGGGGGGGTCTAGTCTGATCTCAGTGGATGTTACCTGTATCTAGAGGTGAGACTGGGGGGGGTCTAGTCTGATCTCAGTGGATGTTACCTGTATCTAGAGGTGAGACTGAGGGGGGTCTAGTCTGATCTCAGTGGATGTTACCTGTATCTATAGGTGAGCCTGGGGGGGGTCCAGTCTGATCTCAGTGGATGTTACCTGTATCTAGAGGTGAGACTGGGGGGGGGGGGGGGGGTCTAGTCTGATCTCAGTGGATGTTACCTGTATCTAGAGGTGTGTCTGGGAGGGAGGGGTCTAGTCTGATCTCAGTGGATGTTACCTGTATCTAGAGGTGAGACTGGGGGGTCCAGTCTGATCTCAGTGGATGTTACCTGTATCTATAGGTGAGGCTGGGGGGGTCTAGTCTGATCTCAGTGGATGTTACCTGTATCTAGAGGTGGGGGGTGTCCAGTCTGATCTCAGTGGATGTTACCTGTATCTAGAGGTGAGACTGGGGGGTCCAGTCTGATCTCAGTGGATGTTACCTGTATCTATAGGTGAGGCTGGGGGGGTCTAGTCTGATCTCAGTGGATGTTACCTGTATCTAGAGGTGGGGGTGTCCAGTCTGATCTCAGTGGATGTTACCTGTATCTAGAGGTGTGTCTGGGGGGGGGGTCTAGTCTGATCTCAGTGGATGTTACCTGTATCTAGAGGTGAGACTGGGGGGGGGTCTAGTCTGATCTCAGTGGATGTTACCTGTATCTAGAGGTGTGTCTGGGAGGGAGGGGTCTAGTCTGATCTCAGTGGATGTTACCTGTATCTAGAGGTGAGACTGAGGGGGGGTCTAGTCTGATCTCAGTGGATGTTACCTGTATCTAGAGGTGGGGGGTGTCCAGTCTGATCTCAGTGGATGCTACCTGTATCTAGAGGTGTGTCTGGGGGGGGTCTAGTCTGATCTCAGTGGATGTTACCTGTATCTAGATGTGAGACTGGGGGGGGGTCCAGTCTGATCTCAGTGGATGTTACCTGTATCTAGAGGTGTGTCTGGGAGGGAGGGGTCTAGTCTGATCTCAGTGGATGTTACCTGTATCTAGAGGTGAGACTGGGGGGGGGTCTAGTCTGATCTCAGTGGATGTTACCTGTATCTAGAGGTGAGGCTGGAGGCTGGGGGGTCCAGTCTGATCTCAGTGGATGTTACCTGTATCTAGAGGTGAGACTGGGGGGTCCAGTCTGATCTCAGTGGATGTTACCTGTATCTAGAGGTGAGACTGGGGGGGGTCTAGTCTGATCTCAGTGGATGTTACCTGTATCTAGAGGTGTGTCTGGGAGGGAGGGGTCTAGTCTGATCTCAGTGGATGTTACCTGTATCTAGAGGTGAGACTGAGGGGGGGGTCTAGTCTGATCTCAGTGGATGTTACCTGTATCTAGAGGTGAGACTGGGGGGGTCTAGTCTGATCTCAGTGGATGTTACCTGTATCTATAGGTGAGGCTGGGGGGTCCAGTCTGATCTCAGTTACCTGTATCTAGAGGTGAGGCTGAGGGGGGGTCCAGTCTGATCTCAGTGGATGTTACCTGTATCTATAGGTGAGGCTGGGGGGGGTCCAGTCTGATCTCAGTGGATGTTACCTGTATCTAGAGGTGAGACTGGGGGGCCCAGTCTGATCTCAGTGGATGTTACCTGTATCTATAGGTGAGGCTGGGGGGGTCTAGTCTGATCTCAGTGGATGTTACCTGTATCTAGAGGTGAGACTGGGGGTGGGGGGGGTCTAGTCTGATCTCAGTGGATGTCACCTGTATCTAGAGGTGAGACTGAGGGGGGGGTGTCCAGTCTGATCTCAGTGGATGTTACCTGTATCTAGAGGTGAGACTGGGGGGGGTCTAGTCTGATCTCAGTGGATGTTACCTGTATCTAGAGGTGAGACTGAGGGGGGTCTAGTCTGATCTCAGTGGATGTTACCTGTATCTAGAGGTGAGGCTGGAGGGGGGTCCAGTCTGATCTCAGTGGATGTTACCTGTATCTAGAGGTGAGACGGGGGGGGTCCAGTCTGATCTCAGTGGATGTTACCTGTATCTAGAGGTGAGACTGGGGGTGGGGGGGGGTCTAGTCTGATCTCAGTGGATGTTACCTGTATCTAGAGGTGAGACTGATCTCAGGGGGGGCTAGGGGGGGTTTAGTCTGATCTCAGTGGATGTTACCTGTATCTATAGGTGAGGCTGGGGGGTCTAGTCTGATCTCAGTGGATGTTACCTGTATCTAGAGGTGAGACTGAGGGGGGTCTAGTCTGATCTCAGTGGATGTTACCTGTATCTCGAGGTGAGACTGAGGGGGGTCTAGTCTGATCTCAGTGGATGTTACCTGTATCTAGAGGTGAGACTGGGGAGGGTCTAGTCTGATCTCAGTGGATGTTACCTGTATCTAGAGGTGGGGGGGGGTGTCCAGTCTGATCTCAGTGGACGTTACCTGTACCTAGAGGTGAGACTGGGGGGGGTCCAGTCTGATCTCAGTGGATGTTACCTGTATCTAGAGGTGTGTCTGGGGGGTCTAGTCTGATCTCAGTGGATGTAACCTGTATCTAGAGGTGAGACTGAGGGGGGTCTAGTCTGATCTCAGTGGATGTTACCTGTATCTAGAGGTGTGTATGGGGGGGGTCTAGTCTGATCTCAGTGGATGTTACCTGTATCTAGAGGTGTGTCTGTGGGGGTCTAGTCTGATCTCAGTGGATGTTACCTTATTTAGAGGTGAGACTGGGGGGTGTCCAGTCTGATCTCAGTGGACGTTACCTGTATCTAGAGGTGAGACTGAGGGGGGTCCAGTCTGATCTCAGTGGATGTTACCTGTATCTAGAGGTGAGACTGAGGGGGGTCCAGTCTGATCTCAGTGGATTTTACCTGTATCTAGAGGTGAGACTGAGGGGGGGGTCCAGTCTGATCTCAGTGGATGTAACCTGTATCTAGAGGTGAGACTGAGGGGGGGTCTAGTCTGATCTCAGTGGATGTTACCTGTATCTAGAGGTGTGTATGGGGGGGGTCTAGTCTGATCTCAGTGGATGTTACCTGTATCTAGAGGTGTGTCTGTGGGGGGTCTAGTCTGATCTCAGTGGATGTTACCTTATTTAGAGGTGAGACTGGGGGGTGTCCAGTCTGATCTCAGTGGACGTTACCTGTATCTAGAGGTGAGACTGGGGGGGGTCCAGTCTGATCTCAGTGGATGTTACCTGTATCTAGAGGTGAGACTGAGGGGGGTCCAGTCTGATCTCAGTGGATGTTACCTGTATCTAGAGGTGATACTGGGGGTTAGTCTGATCTCAGTGGATGTTACCTGTATGTGTCGTTCCTGGACTCGGGGCTGGGGGCCAGAGAATTGGGTCTATAGTAGCATCGATGGACACTAATGAATTATCTGATCTCCCCCAACCCTCCCTCTCTCCCTCTCCCTCCCTCTCTCTCTCTCTCTCTCCCTCTCCCCTGCCTCTCTCTCTCTCTCTCTCTCTCTCCCCTGCCTCTCTCCCTCTCTCTCTCCCCTGCCTCTCTCCCTCTCTCTCTCCCCTGCCTCTCTCCCTCTCTCTCTCCCCTGCCTCTCTCCCTCTCTCCCCCTCCCTCCCTGTCTCCCCATCTCAGACAGGGGTGACTGCTCCTTGGACGGCAGGGGCGTGTCTGTGTGCGGGGTTGGAGACGGATCACTGGGCGTGGTTCCGGAGGAGAGGAAGAAACGTGGCCGAGCAGAACTGAGACAGCTGTGGAGGAAGGCCATCCTGCAACAGACACTACTGCTGAGGATGGAGAGAGAGAACAACAAGATACAGGGTAACAGAATGGAGAGAGAGAGAACAACAAGATACAGGGTAACAGAATGGAGAGAGAACAACAAGATACAGGGTAACAGAATGGAGAGAGAACAACAAGATACAGGGTAACAGAATGGAGAGAACAACAAGATACAGGGTAACAGAATGGAGAGAGAACAACAAGATACAGGGTAACAGAATGGAGAGAGAACAACAAGATACAGGGTAACAGAATGGAGAGAGAACAACAAGATACAGGGTAACAGAATGGAGAGAGAGAGAACAACAAGATACAGGGTAACAGAATGGAGAGAGAACAACAAGATACAGGGTAACAGAATGGAGAGAGAGAGAACAACAAGATACAGGGTAACAGAATGGAGAGAACAACAAGATACAGGGTAACAGAATGGAGAGAGAGAACAACAAGATACAGGGTAACAGAATGGAGAGAGAACAACAAGATACAGGGTAACAGAATGGAGAGAACAACAAGATACAGGGTAACAGAATGGAGAGAACAACAAGATACAGGGTAACAGAATGGAGAGAGAACAACAAGATACAGGGTAACAGAATGGAGAGAACAACAAGATACAGGGTAACAGAATGGAGAGAGAACAACAAGATACAGGGTAACAGAATGGAGAGAACAACAAGATACAGGGTAACAGAATGGAGAGAGAGAACAACAAGATACAGGGTAACAGAATGGAGAGAACAACAAGATACAGGGTAACAGAATGGAGAGAACAACAAGATACAGGGTAACAGAATGGAGAGAACAACAAGATACAGGGTAACAGAATGGAGAGAGAGAACAACAAGATACAGGGTAACAGAATGGAGAGAGAGAACAACAAGATACAGGGTAACAGAATGGAGAGAACAACAAGATACAGGGTAACAGAATGGAGAGAGAGAACAACAAGATACAGGGTAACAGAATGGAGAGAGAGAACAACAAGATACAGGGTAACAGAATGAGAGAGAGAGAACAACAAGATACAGGGTAACAGAATGGAGAGAGAACAACAAGATACAGGGTAACAGGATGGAGAGAGAGAACAACAAGATACAGGGTAACAGAATGGAGAGAGAGAACAACAAGATACAGGGTAACAGGATGGAGAGAGAGAGAACAACAAGATACAGGGTAACAGAATGGAGAGAGAACAACAAGATACAGGGTAACAGAATGGAGAGAGAACAACAAGATACAGGGTAACAGAATGGAGAGAGAACAACAAGATACAGGGTAACAGAATGGAGAGAACAACAAGATACAGGGTAACAGAATGGAGAGAGAGAACAACAAGATACAGGGTAACAGAATGGAGAGAGAGAGAACAACAAGATACAGGGTAACAGAATGGAGAGAACAACAAGATACAGGGTAACAGAATGGAGAGAACAACAAGATACAGGGTAACAGAATGGAGAGAACAACAAGATACAGGGTAACAGAATGGAGAGAGAACAACAAGATACAGGGTAACAGAATGGA
>NW_024609306.1:75000-82500 GCF_018296145.1 Oncorhynchus tshawytscha
TCCCCCCTCCCCCATCTCTCTCTCACCCTCCCCATCTCTCCCTCTCCCCCTCCCCCATCTCTCTCTCCCCCTCCCCATCTCTCTCTCCCCCTCCCCCCATCTCTCTCTCCCCCTCCCCCATCTCTCTCTCCCCCTCCTCCCCATCTCTCTCTCCCCCTCCTCCCCATCTCTCCCTCTCCCTCCTCCTCCCCATCTCTCCCTCTCCCTCCTCCTCCCCATCTCTCCCTCTCCCTCCTCCTCCCCATCTCTCCCTCTCCCTCCCCCATCTCTCTCTCCCTCCTCCTCCCCATCTCTCTCTCCCTCCTCCTCCCCATCTCTCTCTCCCTCCTCCTCCCCATCTCTCTCTCCCTCCTCCTCCCCATCTCTCCCTCTCCCTCCTCCTCCCCATCTCTCCCTCCCCCCATCTCTCTCTCCCTCCTCCTCCCCATCTCTCTCTCCCTCCTCCTCCCCATCTCTCTCCCTCCTCCTCCCCATCTCTCTCTCCCTCCCCCTTTCTCTCTCCCTCCTCCCTCCCCATCTCTCTCTCCCCCCCCATCTCTCCCTCCCCCTCCCCCTCCCCAGGAGTTCCGAGACAGTACAGAGGAGAGGTGTGGAAGTTCCTGTCAGAGCAGTTTGTATTGAGACAACCGGTTCCTGTCAGATCTCCATCTGACAACAGGCCTTATAAAGAACTGCTGAAACAACTGACCTCCCAACAGCACGCCATCCTCATAGACCTGGGTGAGACCCTACACACTACACCCTACACCCTACAGCACGCCATCCTCATAGACCTGGGTGAGACCCTACACCCTACACCCTACAGCACGCCATCCTCATAGACCTGGGTGAGACCCTACACCCTACACCCTACACCCTACAGCACGCCATCCTCATAGACCTGGGTGAGACCCTACACCCTACACCCTACAGCACGCCATCCTCATAGACCTGGGTGAGACCCTACACCCTACACCCTACAGCACGCCATCCTCATAGACCTGGGTGAGACCCTACACCCTACACCCTACAGCACGCCATCCTCATAGACCTGGGTGAGACCCTACACCCTACACCCTACAGCACGCCATCCTCATAGACCTGGGTGAGACCCTACACTAGACACTATACCCTACACACTACACCCTACACCCTACAGCACGCCATCCTCATAGACCTGGGTGAGACCCTACATCCTACACCCTACAGCACGCCATCCTCATAGACCTGGGTGAGACCCTACACCCTACACCCTACAGCACGCCATCCTCATAGACCTGGGTGAGACCCTACACCCTACACCCTACAGCACGCCATCCTCATAGACCTGGGTGAGACCCTACACCCTACACCCTACACCCTACAGCACGCCATCCTCATAGACCTGGGTGAGACCCTACACCCTACACCCTACAGCACGCCATCCTCATAGACCTGGGTGAGACCCTACACCCTACACCCTACAGCACGCCATCCTCATAGACCTGGGTGAGACCCTACACCCTACAGCACGCCATCCTCATAGACCTGGGTGAGACCCTACACCCTACAGCACGCCATCCTCATAGACCTGGGTGAGACCCTACACCCTACAGCACGCCATCCTCATAGACCTGGGTGAGACCCTACACACTATACCCTACACCCTACAGCACGCCATCCTCATAGACCTGGGTGAGACCCTACACACTATACCCTACACCCTTCAGCACGCCATCCTCATAGACCTGGGTGAGACCCTACACACTATACCCTACACCCTACAGCACGCCATCCTCATAGACCTGGGTGAGACCCTACACCCTACACCCTACAGCACGCCATCCTCATAGACCTGGGTGAGACCCTACACACTATACCCTACACCCTACAGCACGCCATCCTCATAGACCTGGGTGAGACCCTACACCCTACAGCACGCCATCCTCATAGACCTGGGTGAGACCCTACACCCTACACCCTACACCCTACAGCACCCCATCCTCATAGACCTGGGTGAGACCCTACACCCTACACCCTACAGCACGCCATCCTCATAGACCTGGGTGAGACCCTACACCCTACAGCACGCCATCCTCATAGACCTGGGTGAGACCCTACACCCTACACCCTACAGCACGCCATCCTCATAGACCTGGGTGAGACCCTACACCCTACACCCTACAGCACGCCATCCTCATAGACCTGGGTGAGACCCTACACCCTACAGCACGCCATCCTCATAGACCTGGGTGAGACCCTACACCCTACAGCACGCCATCCTCATAGACCTGGGTGAGACCCTACACCCTACACCCTACAGCACGCCATCCTCATAGACCTGGGTGAGACCCTACACCCTACACACTATACCCTACACCCTACAGCACGCCATCCTCATAGACCTGGGTGAGACCCTACACCCTACACCCTACAGCACGCCATCCTCATAGACCTGGGTGAGACCCTACACCCTACACCCTACAGCACGCCATCCTCATAGACCTGGGTGAGACCCTACACCCAACAGCACGCCATCCTCATAGACCTGGGTGAGACACACTACACCCTACACCCTACAGCACGCCATCCTCATAGACCTGGGTGAGACCCTACACCCTACACCCTACAGCACGCCATCCTCATAGACCTGGGTGAGACCCTACACCCTACACCCTACACCCTACAGCACGCCATCCTCATAGACCTGGGTGAGACCCTACACCCTACACCCTACAGCACGCCATCCTCATAGACCTGGGTGAGACCCTACACCCTACACCCTACAGCACGCCATCCTCATAGACCTGGGTGAGACCCTACACCCTACACCCTACAGCACGCCATCCTCATAGACCTGGGTGAGACCCTACACCCTACACCCTACAGCACGCCATCCTCATAGACCTGGGTGAGACCCTACACTAGACACTATACCCTACACACTACACCCTACACCCTACAGCACGCCATCCTCATAGACCTGGGTGAGACCCTACATCCTACACCCTACAGCACGCCATCCTCATAGACCTGGGTGAGACCCTACACCCTACACCCTACAGCACGCCATCCTCATAGACCTGGGTGAGACCCTACACCCTACACCCTACAGCACGCCATCCTCATAGACCTGGGTGAGACCCTACACCCTACACCCTACACCCTACAGCACGCCATCCTCATAGACCTGGGTGAGACCCTACACCCTACACCCTACAGCACGCCATCCTCATAGACCTGGGTGAGACCCTACACCCTACACCCTACAGCACGCCATCCTCATAGACCTGGGTGAGACCCTACACCCTACAGCACGCCATCCTCATAGACCTGGGTGAGACCCTACACCCTACAGCACGCCATCCTCATAGACCTGGGTGAGACCCTACACCCTACAGCACGCCATCCTCATAGACCTGGGTGAGACCCTACACACTATACCCTACACCCTACAGCACGCCATCCTCATAGACCTGGGTGAGACCCTACACACTATACCCTACACCCTTCAGCACGCCATCCTCATAGACCTGGGTGAGACCCTACACACTATACCCTACACCCTACAGCACGCCATCCTCATAGACCTGGGTGAGACCCTACACCCTACACCCTACAGCACGCCATCCTCATAGACCTGGGTGAGACCCTACACACTATACCCTACACCCTACAGCACGCCATCCTCATAGACCTGGGTGAGACCCTACACCCTACAGCACGCCATCCTCATAGACCTGGGTGAGACCCTACACCCTACACCCTACACCCTACAGCACCCCATCCTCATAGACCTGGGTGAGACCCTACACCCTACACCCTACAGCACGCCATCCTCATAGACCTGGGTGAGACCCTACACCCTACAGCACGCCATCCTCATAGACCTGGGTGAGACCCTACACCCTACACCCTACAGCACGCCATCCTCATAGACCTGGGTGAGACCCTACACCCTACACCCTACAGCACGCCATCCTCATAGACCTGGGTGAGACCCTACACCCTACAGCACGCCATCCTCATAGACCTGGGTGAGACCCTACACCCTACAGCACGCCATCCTCATAGACCTGGGTGAGACCCTACACCCTACACCCTACAGCACGCCATCCTCATAGACCTGGGTGAGACCCTACACCCTACACACTATACCCTACACCCTACAGCACGCCATCCTCATAGACCTGGGTGAGACCCTACACCCTACACCCTACAGCACGCCATCCTCATAGACCTGGGTGAGACCCTACCCTACACCCTACAGCACGCCATCCTCATAGACCTGGGTGAGACCCTACACCCTACAGCACGCCATCCTCATAGACCTGGGTGAGACCACTATACCCACACCTACACCCTACAGCACGCCATCCTCATAGACCTGGGTGAGACCCTACACCCTACAGCACGCCATCCTCATAGACCTGGGTGAGACCCTACACCCTACAGCACGCCATCCTCATAGACCTGGGTGAGACCCTACACCCTACACACTATACCCTACACACTACACCCTACACCCTACAGCACGCCATCCTCATAGACCTGGGTGAGACCCTACACCCTACACCCTACAGCACGCCATCCTCATAGACCTGGGTGAGACCCTACACCCTACAGCACGCCATCCTCATAGACCTGGGTGAGACCCTACACCCTACACACTATACCCTACACACTACACCCTACACCCTACAGCACGCCATCCTCATAGACCTGGGTGAGACCCTACACTAGACACTATACCCTACACACTACACCCTACACCCTACAGCACGCCATCCTCATAGACCTGGGTGAGACCCTACACCCTACAGCACGCCATCCTCATAGACCTGGGTGAGACCCTACACCCTACACCCTACAGCACGCCATCCTCATAGACCTGGGTGAGACCCTACACCCTACACCCTACAGCACGCCATCCTCATAGACCTGGGTGAGACCCCTACACCCTACACCCTACAGCACGCCATCCTCATAGACCTGGGTGAGACCCTACACCCTACACCCTACAGCACGCCATCCTCATAGACCTGGGTGAGACCCTACACCCTACACCCTACAGCACGCCATCCTCATAGACCTGGGTGAGACCCTACACTAGACACTATACCCTACACACTACACCCTACACCCTACAGCACGCCATCCTCATAGACCTGGGTGAGACCCTACACCCTACACCCTACAGCACGCCATCCTCATAGACCTGGGTGAGACCCTACACCCTACACCCTACAGCACGCCATCCTCATAGACCTGGGTGAGACCCTACACCCTACACCCTACAGCACGCCATCCTCATAGACCTGGGTGAGACCCTACACCCTACACCCTACAGCACGCCATCCTCATAGACCTGGGTGAGACCCTACACCCTACACCCTACAGCACGCCATCCTCATAGACCTGGGTGAGACCCTACACCCTACACCCTACAGCACGCCATCCTCATAGACCTGGGTGAGACCCTACACCCTACACCCTACAGCACGCCATCCTCATAGACCTGGGTGAGACCCTACACCCTACAGCACGCCATCCTCATAGACCTGGGTGAGACCCTACACCCTACAGCACGCCATCCTCATAGACCTGGGTGAGACCCTACACCCTACAGCACGCCATCCTCATAGACCTGGGTGAGACCCTACACACTATACCCTACACCCTAC
Source organism: Oncorhynchus tshawytscha (assembly GCF_018296145.1). Classification (NCBI taxonomy): domain Eukaryota; kingdom Metazoa; phylum Chordata; class Actinopteri; order Salmoniformes; family Salmonidae; genus Oncorhynchus; species Oncorhynchus tshawytscha. The sequence goes on from NW_024609306.1 coordinate 80,643, forward strand.
AGCACGCCATCCTCATAGACCTGGGTGAGACCCTACACACTATACCCTACACCCTTCAGCACGCCATCCTCATAGACCTGGGTGAGACCCTACACACTATACCCTACACCCTACAGCACGCCATCCTCATAGACCTGGGTGAGACCCTACACCCTACACCCTACAGCACGCCATCCTCATAGACCTGGGTGAGACCCTACACACTATACCCTACACCCTACAGCACGCCATCCTCATAGACCTGGGTGAGACCCTACCTACAGCACGCCATCCTCATAGACCTGGGTGAGACCCTACACCCTACACCCTACAGCACCCCATCCTCATAGACCTGGGTGAGACCCTACACCCTACACCCTACAGCACGCCATCCTCATAGACCTGGGTGAGACCCTACACCCTACAGCACGCCATCCTCATAGACCTGGGTGAGACCCTACACCCTACACCCTACAGCACGCCATCCTCATAGACCTGGGTGAGACCCTACACCCTACACCCTACAGCACGCCATCCTCATAGACCTGGGTGAGACCCTACACCCTACAGCACGCCATCCTCATAGACCTGGGTGAGACCCTACACCCTACAGCACGCCATCCTCATAGACCTGGGTGAGACCCTACACCCTACACCCTACAGCACGCCATCCTCATAGACCTGGGTGAGACCCTACACCCTACACACTATACCCTACAGCACGCCATCCTCATAGACCTGGGTGAGACCCTACACCCTACAGCACGCCATCCTCATAGACCTGGGTGAGACCCTACACCCTACACCCTACAGCACGCCATCCTCATAGACCTGGGTGAGACCCTACACACCCTACAGCACGCCATCCTCATAGACCTGGGTGAGACCCTACACCCTACACACTATACCCTACACACTACACCCTACACCCTACAGCACGCCATCCTCATAGACCTGGGTGAGACCCTACACCCTACACCCTACAGCACGCCATCCTCATAGACCTGGGTGAGACCCTACACCCTACAGCACGCCATCCTCATAGACCTGGGTGAGACCCTACACCCTACACACTATACCCTACACACCTACACCCTACACCCTACAGCACGCCATCCTCATAGACCTGGGTGAGACCCTACACCCTACACCCTACAGCACGCCATCCTCATAGACCTGGGTGAGACCCTACACCCTACAGCACGCCATCCTCATAGACCTGGGTGAGACCCTACACCCCCTACACCCTACAGCACTACATCCTCATAGACTGGGTGAGACCCTACACCCTACACCCACGCCATCCTCATAGACCTGGGTGAGACCCTACACCCTACACCCTACAGCACGCCATCCTCATAGACCTGGGTGAGACCCTACACCCTACAGCACGCCATCCTCATAGACCTGGGTGAGACCCTACACACCCTACACCCTACAGCACATCCTCATAGACCTGGGTGAGACTACACCCTACACCCTACAGCACGCCATCCTCATAGACCTGGGTGAGACCCTACACTAGACACTATACCCTACACACTACACCCTACACCCTACAGCACGCCATCCTCATAGACCTGGGTGAGACCCCACATCCTACACACCCTACACCCTACAGCACGCCATCCTCATAGACCTGGGTGAGACCCTACACCCTACTGTCTCAGCACGCCATCTCATAGACCTGTGAGACCCTACACCCTACACCTACAGCACGCCATCCTCATAGACCTGGGTGAGACCCTCACACCCTACACCCTACAGCACGCCATCTCATAGACCTGGGTGAGACCCTACCTACACTCCTACACCCTACAGCACGCCATCTCATAGACCTGGGTGAGACCTCTACACCCTACAGCACGCCATCCTCATA
>NW_024609306.1:87500-112500 GCF_018296145.1 Oncorhynchus tshawytscha
ACAGGTACCACACCAAGCAGTACAGACCTGACATGATGATACTACAGGTACCACACCAAGCAGTACAGACCTGACATGATGATACTACAGGTACCACACCAAGCAGTACAGACCTGACATGATGATACTACAGGTACCACACCAAGCAGTACAGACCTGACATGATGATACTACACACCAAGCAGTACAGACCTGACATGATGATACTACACACCAAGCAGTACAGACCTGACATGATGATACTACACACCAAGCAGTACAGACCTGACATGATGATACTACACACCAAGCAGTACAGACCTGACATGATTATACTACAGGTACCACACCAAGCAGTACAGACCTGACATGATGATACTACAGGTACCACACCAAGCAGTACAGACCTGACATGATGATACTACAGGTACCACACCAAGCAGTACAGACCTGACATGATGACACCCCACCCCCACACCAGATTCAGATGTACCAGCTGACCTGTCCCCCCCACCAGATTCAGATGTACCAGCTGTCCCGTCTCCTCCATGACTACCACAGAGACCTGTACGTCCATCTGGAACAGCATGAGATAGGACCGTCTCTCTACGCTGCTCCCTGGTTCCTCACGGCCTTCGCCTCGCACTTCCCTCTGGGCTTCGTAGCCAGGGTGTTTGGTAAGTTAGCTCTGGGCTTCGTAGCCAGGGTGTTTGGTAAGTTAGCTCTGGGCTTCGTAGCCAGGGTGTTTGGTAAGTTAGCTCTGGGCTTCGCAGCCAGGGTGTTTGGTAAGTTACCTCTGGGCTTCGCAGCCAGGGTGTTTGGTTAGTTACCTCTGGGCTTCGTAGCCAGGGTGTTTGGTTAGTTACCTCTGGGCTTCGTAGCCAGGGTGGTTGGTTAGTTACCTCTGGGCTTCGCAGCCAGGGCGGTTGGTTAGTTACCTCTGGGCTTCGTAGCCAGGGCGGTTGGTTAGTGACCTCTGGGCTTCGTAGCCAGGGTGGTTGGTTAGTTACCTCTGGGCTTCGTAGCCAGGGCGGTTGGTTAGTGACCTCTGGGCTTCGTAGCCAGGGTGGTTGGTTAGTTACCTCTGGGCTTCGTAGCCAGGGCGGTTGGTTAGTTACCTCTGGGCTTCGTAGCCAGGGTGGTTGGTTAGTTACCTCTGGGCTTCGTAGCCAGGGTGGTTGGTTAGTTACCTCTGGGCTTCGTAGCCAGGGTGGTTGGTTAGTTACCTCTGGGCTTCGTAGCCAGGGTGGTTGGTTAGTTACCTGTATTTGTTCAGAAAACAGAGAGTAATGTTGAGTGTCTTTAGTGGGAATGGAAAGGGGTAGAGGAGAAGGAGGAGGTATATGAGGAGGAGGTGTGTGAGGAGGAGGTGTATGAGGAGGAGGTGTATGAGGAGGAGGTGTGTGAGGAGGAGGTATGTGAGGAGGAGGTGTATGAGGAGGAGGTGTGTGAGGAGGAGGTGTATGAGGAGGAGGTTTGTATTCTGTCAGGTGTTTGTGTTAAGTTGTCCTCTTGTTCCAGAATGTTTCCTTGTAACTTCTGTTGACAAAAAGGACACAGTCTTCAGTCTGCTGGCCTGGGGTCAGATATCACAGTCTTCAGTCTGCTGGCCTGGGGTCAGATTTCACAGTCTGCTGGCCTGGGGTCAGATATCACAGTCTTCAGTCTGCTGGCCTGGGGTCAGATTTCACAGTCTTCAGTCTGCTGGCCTGGGGTCAGATTTCACAGTCTTCAGTCTGCTGGCCTGGGTTCAGATTTCACAGTCTGCTGGCCTGGGTTCAGATTTCACAGTCTTCAGTCTGCTGGCCTGGGTTCAGATTTCACAGTCTGCTGGCCTGGGGTCAGATTTCACAGTCTTCAGTCTGCTGGCCTGGGGTCAGATTTCACAGTCTTCAGTCTGCTGGCCTGGGTTCAGATTTCACAGTCTTCAGTCTGCTAGCCTGGGGTCAGATTTTCAGTCTTCAGTCTGCTGGCCTGGGGTCAGATTTCACAGTCTTCAGTCTGCTGGCCTTGGGTCAGATTTCACAGTCTTCAGTCTGCTGGCCTGGGGTCAGATTTCACAGTCTTCAGTCTGCTGGCCTGGGGTCAGATTTCACAGTCTTCAGTCTGCTGGCCTGGGTTCAGATTTCACAGTCTTCAGTCTGCTGGCCTGGGTTCAGATTTCACAGTCTTCAGTCTGCTGGCCTGGGGTCAGATTTCACAGTCTGCTGGCCTGGGGTCAGATTTCACAGTCTTCAGTCTGCTGGCCTGGGGTCAGATTTCACAGTCTTCAGTCTGCTGGCCTGGGGTCAGATTTCAAATACAAGATGTTTCCTTTACCAAGGAAACTCCGTCACACCTGCTGTTGTGTTGTCCTCCCTCCGTCACACCTGCTGTTGTGTTGTCCTCCCTCCGTCACACCTGCTGTTGTGTTGTCCTCCCTCCGTCACACCTGCTGTTGTGTTGTCCTCCCTCCATCACACCTGCTGTTGTGTTGTCCTCCCTCCATCACACCTGCTGTTGTGTTGTCCTCCCTCCGTCACACCTGCTGTTGTGTTGTCCTCCCTCCGTCACACCTGCTGTTGTGTTGTCCTCCCTCCGTCACACCTGCTGTTGTGTTGTCCTCCCTCCGTCACACCTGCTGTTGTGTTGTCCTCCCTCCGTCACACCTGCTGTTGTGTTGTCCTCCCTCCGTCACACCTGCTGTTGTGTTGTCCTCCCTCCGTCACACCTGCTGCTGTGTAGTCCTCCCTCCATCACACCTGCTGTTGTGTTGTCCTCCCTCCATCACACCTGCTGTTGTGTTGTCCTCCCTCTGTCACACCTGCTGTTGTGTTGTCCTCCCTCCGTCACACCTGCCCTGTCACCTGCGTCTGTCTGTCTGTCTGTAATATCAGAACAGTGTTTCCTGTTTCTAATCTGTTGTCTGATATCCCCCCCTCTGTCTGTCTGTCTGTCTGTCTGTCTGTCTGTCTGTCTGTCTGTCTGTCTGTCTGTCTGTCTGTCTGTCTGTCTGTCTGTCTGTCTGCACTGAGACCTACTATCATGTCATGCAGTTGCCTCTCCTCCTGAATTTGCCCTCTCTGTCTGTCTCTCTGTCTGTCTCTCTGTCTCTCTCTCCTCCAGACATGTTGTTTCTCCAGGGTTCGGAGGTGATCTTCAAGGTGTCGCTAAGTCTTCTGGGTAGTCACAAGCCCTTGATCCTACAGCACGACAGTCTGGAGTCTATAGTGGACTTCATCAAGACTACATTACCTAACCTGGGACTAGTCCAGATGGAGAAGACCATCAACCAGGTAGACTGGTGGGGGTCTATAGTAGACTACACTACCTAACCTGGGACTGGTGGGGGGGTCTATAGTAGACTACATTACCTAACCTGGGACTGGTGGGGGGAGGTCTATAGTAGACTACATTACCTAACCTGGGACTGGTGGGGGTCTATAGTAGACTACACTACCTAACCTGGGACTGGTGGGGGAGGTCTATAGTAGACTACATTACCTAACCTGGGACTGGTGGGGGTCTATAGTAGACTACACTACCTAACCTGGGACTGGTGGGGGGGGTCTATAGTAGACTACATTACCTAACCTGGGACTGGTGGGGGTCTATAGTAGACTACACTACCTAACCTGGGACTGGTGGGGGGTCTATAGTAGACTACACTACCTAACCTGGGACTGGTGGGGGAGGTCTATAGTAGACTACATTACCTAACCTGGGACTGGTGGGGGGTCTATAGTAGACTACATTACCTACATTACCCACCTGGGACTGGTGGGAGTCTATAGTAGACTACATTACCTAACCTGGGACTGGTGGGGGGAGGTCTATAGTAGACTACATTACCTAACCTGGGACTGGTGGGGGAGGTCTATAGTAGACTACATTACCTAACCTGGGACTGGTGGGGGTCTATAGTAGACTACACTACCTAACCTGGGACTGGTGGGGGGGGTCTATAGTAGACTACATTACCTAACCTGGGACTGGTGGGGGTCTATAGTAGACTACACTACCTAACCTGGGACTGGTGGGGGAGGTCTATAGTAGACTACATTACCTAACCTGGGACTAGTCCAGATGGAGAAGACCATCAACCAGGTAGACTGGTGGGGGTCTATAGTAGACTACACTACCTAACCTGGGACTGGTGGGGGAGGTCTATAGTAGACTACATTACCTAACCTGGGACTGGTGGGGGAGGTCTATAGTAGACTACACTACTTAACCTGGGACTAGTGGGGGGTCTATAGTAGACTACATTACCTAACCTGGGACTAGTCCAGATGGAGAAGACCATCAACCAGGGACTGGGGGGGGGTCTATAGTAGACTACATTACCTAACCTGGGACTGGTGGGGGAGGTCTATAGTAGACTACATTACCTAACCTGGGACTGGTGGGGGTCTATAGTAGACTACATTACCTAACCTGGGACTGGTGGGGGGGGTCTATAGTAGACTACACTACCTAACCTGGGACTGGTGGGGGTCTATAGTAGACTACATTACCTAACCTGGGACTGGTGGGGGTCTATAGTAGACTACACTACCTAACCTGGGACTGGTGGGGATCTATAGTAGACTACACTACCTAACCTGGGACTGGTGGGGGTCTATAGTAGACTACACTACCTAACCTGGGACTGGTGGGGGGGGTCTATAGTAGACTACATTACCTAACCTGGGACTGGTGGGGGAGGTCTATAGTAGACTACATTACCTAACCTGGGACTGGTGGGGGTCTATAGTAGACTACATTACCTAACCTGGGACTGGTGGGGGGGGTCTATAGTAGACTACATTACCTAACCTGGGACTGGTGGGGGGTCTATAGTAGACTACATTACCTAACCTGGGACTGGTGGGGGGGGGGTCTATAGTAGACTACATTACCTAACCTGGGACTGGTGGGGGGGGTCTATAGTAGACTACATTACCTAACCTGGGACTGGTGGGGGTCTATAGTAGACTACATTACCTAACCTGGGACTGGTGGGGGGGGTCTATAGTAGACTACATTACCTAACCTGGGACTGGTGGGGGTCTATAGTAGACTACACTACCTAACCTGGGACTGGTGGGGGAGGTCTATAGTAGACTACATTACCTAACCTGGGACTAGTCCAGATGGAGAAGACCATCAACCAGGTAGACTGGTGGGGAGGTCTATAGTAGACTACACTACCTAACCTGGGACTGGTGACTGGGGGAGGTCTATAGTAGACTACATTACCTAACCTGGGACTGGTGGGGGAGGTCTATAGTAGACTACATTACCTAACCTGGGACTGGTGGGGGGGGGGAGGTCTATAGTAGACTACATTACCTAACCTGGGACTGGTGGGGTCTATAGTAGACTACATTACCTAACCTGGGACTGGTGGGGGTCTATAGTAGACTACACTACCTAACCTGGGACTGGTGGGGGTCTATAGTAGACTACATTACCTAACCTGGGACTGGGGGAGGTCTATAGTAGACTACATTACCTAACCTGGGACTGGTGGGGGTCTATAGTAGACTACATTACCTAACCTGGGACTGGTGGGGGTCTATAGTAGACTACATTACCTAACCTGGGACTGGTGGGGATCTATAGTAGACTACACTACCTAACCTGGGACTAGTCCAGATGGAGAAGACCATCAACTAGGTAGACTGGTGGGGGGTCTATAGTAGACTACATTACCTAACCTGGGACTGGTGGGGGTCTATAGTAGACTACACTACCTAACCTGGGACTGGTGGGGGAGGTCTATAGTAGACTACATTACCTAACCTGGGACTGGTGGGGGGGAGGTCTATAGTAGACTACATTACCTAACCTGGGACTGGTGGGGGGTCTATAGTAGACTATATTACCTAACCTGGGACTGGTGGGGGAGGTCTATAGTAGACTACATTACCTAACCTGGGACTGGTGGGGGGGGGTCTATAGTAGACTACATTACCTAACCTGGGACTGGTGGGGGAGGTCTATAGTAGACTACATTACCTAACCTGGGACTGGTGGGGGGGTCTATAGTAGACTACATTACCTAACCTGGGACTGGTGGGGGAGGTCTATAGTAGACTACATTACCTAACCTGGGACTGGTGGGGGTCTATAGTAGACTATATTACCTAACCTGGGACTGGTGGGGGGGAGGTCTATAGTAGACTACACTACCTGACCTGGGACTGGTGGTGGGGAGGTCTATAGTAGACTACACTACCTAACCTGGGACTGGTGGGGGGAGGTCTATAGTAGACTACACTACCTAACCTGGGACTGGTGGGGGAGGTCTATAGTAGACTACACTACCTAACCTGGGACTGGTGGGGGAGGTCTATAGTAGACTACATTACCTAACCTGGGACTGGTGGGGGAGGTCTATAGTAGACTACATTACCTAACCTGGGACTGGTGGGGGGGAGGTCTATAGTAGACTACATTACCTAACCTGGGACTTGTGGGGGGAGGTCTATAGTAGACTACATTACCTAACCTGGGACTGGTGGGGATCTATAGTAGACTACACTACCTAACCTGGGACTAGTCCAGATGGGAAGACCATCAACCAGGTAGACTGGTGGGGAGGTCTATAGTAGACTACACTACCTAACCTGGGACTGGTGGGGGGGGGGTCTATAGTAGACTACATTACCTAACCTGGGACTGGTGGGGGTCTATAGTACACTACATTACCTAACCTGGGACTGGTGGGGGTCTATAGTAGACTACATTACCTGACCTGGGACTGGTGGGAGGTATATAGTAGACTACATTACCTAACCTGGGACTGGTGGGGGGGTCTATAGTAGACTACATTACCTAACCTGGGACTGGTGGGGGTCTATAGTAGACTACATTACCTAACCTGGGACTGGTGGAGGGGTCTATAGTAGACTACATTACCTAACCTGGGACTGGTGGGGGGGTCTATAGTAGACTACATTACCTAACCTGGGACTGGTGGGGGTCTATAGTAGACTACATTACCTAACCTGGGACTGGTGGGGGGGGTCTATAGTAGACTACATTACCTAACCTGGGACTGGTGGGGGTCTATAGTAGACTACATTACCTAACCTGGGACTGGTGGGGGGCTCTATAGTAGACTACATTACCTGACCTGGGACTGGTGGGGGGTCTATAGTAGACTACATTACCTAACCTGGGACTGGTGGGGGTGTCTATAGTAGACTACATTACCTAACCTGGGACTGGTGGGGGTCTATAGTAGACTACATTACCTAACCTGGGACTGGTGGGGGTCTATAGTAGACTACATTACCTAACCTGGGACTGGTGGGGGGTCTATAGTAGACTACATTACCTAACCTGGGACTGGTGGGGATCTATAGTAGACTACATTACCTAACCTGGGACTGGTGGGGGTGGGGGTCTATAGTAGACTATATTACCTAACCTGGGACTGGTGGGGGTCTATAGTAGACTACATTACCTAACCTGGGACTGGTGGGAGGTATATAGTAGACTACATTACCTAACCTGGGACTGGTGGGGGGGGTCTATAGTAGACTACATTACCTAACCTGGGACTGGTGGGGGTCTATAGTAGACTACATTACCTAACCTGGGACTGGTGGGGGTCTATAGTAGACTATATTACCTAACCTGGGACTGGTGGGGGTCTATAGTAGACTACATTACCTAACCTGGGACTGGTGGGGGTGTCTATAGTAGACTACATTACCTAACCTGGGACTGGTGGGGGTGTCTATAGTAGACTACATTACCTAACCTGGGACTGGTGGGGGGGTCTATAGTAGACTACATTACCTAACCTGGGACTGGTGGGGGTCTATAGTAGACTACATTACCTAACCTGGGACTGGTGGGGGTCTATAGTAGACTACATTACCTAACCTGGGACTGGTGGGGATCTATAGTAGACTACATTACCTAACCTGGGACTGGTGGGGGTCTATAGTATACTACATTACCTAACCTGGGACTGGTGGGGGGTCTATAGTAGACTACATTACCTAACCTGGGACTGGTGGGGGTGGGGGTCTATAGTAGACTATATTACCTAACCTGGGACTGGTGGGGGTGGGGGTCTATAGTAGACTATATTACCTAACCTGGGACTGGTGGGGGTGTCTATAGTAGACTACATTACCTAACCTGGGACTGGTGGGGGTCTATAGTAGACTACATTACCTAACCTGGGACTGGTGGGGGGGTCTATAGTAGACTACATTACCTAACCTGGGACTGGTGGGGGTCTATAGTAGACTACATTACCTAACCTGGGACTGGTGGGGGGTCTATAGTAGACTACATTACCTAACCTGGGACTGGTGGGGGGTCTATAGTAGGCTACATTACCTAACCTGGGATTGGTGGGGGTCTATAGTAGACTACATTACCTAACCTGGGACTGGTGGGGGTCTATAGTAGACTACATTACCTAACCTGGGACTGGTGGGGGTCTATAGTAGACTACATTACCTAACCTGGGACTGGTGGGGGGTCTATAGTAGACTACATTACCTAACCTGGGACTGGTGGGGGGTCTAAACACAGACAGTGGAGAACACAGACAGTGGAGAACACATACACTTTATTAACAACAGACAGTGGAGAACACAGACACTATATTAACAACAGACAGTGGAGAACACAGACAGTGGAGAACACAGACAGTGGAGAACACAGACACTATATTAACAACAGACAGTGGAGAACACAGACAGTGGAGAACACAGACAGTGGAGAACACATACACTTTATTAACAACAGACAGTGGAGAACACAGACACTATATTAACAACAGACAGTGGAGAACACAAACAGTGGAGAACACAGACAGTGGAGAACACAGACACTATATTAAGAACAGACAGTGGAGAACACAGACACTATATTAACAACAGACAGTGGAGAACACAGACACTATATTAACAACAGACAGTGGAGAACACAGACAGTGGAGAACACAGACAGTGGAGAACACAGACAGTGGAGAACACAGACACTTTATTAACAACAGACAGTAGAGAACACAGACAGTGGAGAACACAGACAGTGGAGAACACAGACACTATATTAACAACAGACAGTGGAGAACACAGACAGTGGAGAACACAGACAGTGGAGAACACAGACACTATATTAACAACAGACAGTGGAGAACACAGACAGTGGAGAACACAGACAGTGGAGAACACAGACACTATATTAACAACAGACAGTGGAGAACACAGACACTATATTAACAACAGACAGTGGAGAACACAAACAGTGGAGAACACAGACAGTGGAGAACACAGACAGTGGAGAACACAGACAGTGGAGAACACAGACACTTTATTAACAACAGACAGTAGAGAACACAGCCACTTTATTAACAACAGACAGTAGAGAACACAGACACTTTATTAACAACAGACAGTGGAGAACACAGACAGTGGAGAACACAGACACTATATTAACAACAGACAGTAGAGAACACAGACACTACATTAACAACAGACAGTGGAGAACACAGACAGTGGAGAACACAGACACTATATTAACAACAGACAGTGGAGAACACAGACACTATATTAACAACAGACGGTGGAGAACACAGACAGCGGAGAACACAGACACTATATTAACAACAGACAGTGGAGAACACAGACACTATATTAACAACAGACAGTAGAGAACACAGACAGTGGAGAACACAGACACTTTATTAACAACAGACAGTGGAGAACACAGACACTTTATTAACAAAAGACAGTGGAGAACACAGACAGTGGAGAACACAGACACTTTATTAACAACAGACAGTGGAGAACACAGACAGTGGTGAACACAGACACTATATTAACAACAGACAATGGAGAACACAGACACGTTATTAACAACAGACAGTAGAGAACACAGACAGTGGAGAACAGACAGTGGAGAACACAGACACTTTATTAACAACAGACAGTGGAGAACACAGACACTTTATTAACAACAGACAGTGGAGAACACAGACACTATATTAACAACAGACAGTGGAGAACACAGACAGTGGAGAACACAGACACTATATTAACAACAGACAGTAGAGAACACAGACACTATATTAACAACAGACAGTGGAGAACACAGACAGTGGAGAACACAGACACTATATTAACAACAGACAGTGGAGAACACAGACAGTAGAGAACACAGACAGTGGAGAACACATACACTATATTAACAACAGACAGTGGAGAACACAGGCAGTGGAGGAGAACAGTGGAGAACACGTTATTAACAACAGACAGTGGAGAACACAGACAGTGGAGAACACAGACACTATATTAACAACAGACACTATATTAACAACAGACAGTGGAGAACACAGACACTATATTAACAACAGACAGTGGAGAACACAGACAGTGGAGAACACAGACACTATATTAACAGTAGAGAAACAGACACTATATTAACAACAGACAGTGGAGAACACAGACAGTGGAGAACACAGACACTATATTAACAAGACAGTAGAGAACACAGACACTATATTAACAACAGACAGTAGAGAACACAGACAGTGGAGAACACAGACAGTGGAGAACAGACACTATATTAACAACAGACAGTGGAGAACACAGACACTATATTAACAACAGACAGTGGAGAACACAGACAGTGGAGAACACAGACACTATATTAACAACAGACAGTGGAGAACACAGACACTATATTAACAACAGACAGTGGAGAACACAGACACTATATTAACAACAGACAGTAGAGAACACAGACACTATATTAACAACAGACAGTGGAGAACACAGACAGTGGAGAACACAGACACTATATTAACAACAGACAGTGGAGAACACAGACACTATATTAACAACAGACAGTGGAGAACACAGACAGTGGAGAACACAGACACTTTATTAACAACAGACAGTGGAGAACACAGACACTATATTAACAACAGACAGTGGAGAACACAGACAGTGGAGAACACAGACACTTTATTAACAACAGACAGTGGAGAACACAGACAGTGGAGAACACAGACAGTGGAGAACACAGACACTATATTAACAACAGACAGTGGAGAACACAGACACTATATTAACAACAGACAGTGGAGAACACAGACACTATATTAACAACAGACAGTGGAGAACACAGACAGTAGAGAACACAGACACTATATTACCAACAGACAGTGGAGAACACAGACAGTGGAGAACACAGACACTATATTAACAACAGACAGTGGAGAACACAGACACTTTATTAACAACAGACAGTGGAGAACACAGACACTATATTAACAACAGACAGTGGAGAACACAGACAGTAGAGAACACAGACACTTTATTAACAACAGACAGTGGAGAACACAGACAGTGGAGAACACAGACAGTGGAGAACACAGACACTTTATTAACAACAGACAGTGGAGAACACAGACACTATATTAACAGACAGTGGAGAACACAGACAGTGGAGAACACAGACACTTTATTAACAACAGACAGTGGAGAACACAGACAGTGGAGAACACAGACACTATATTAACAACAGACAGTGGAGAACACAGACACTTTATTAACAACAGACAGTGGAGAACACAGACACTATATTAACAACAGACAGTGGAGAACACAGACAGTGGAGAACACAGACAGTGGAGAACACAGACACTATATTAACAACAGACAGTGGAGAACACTGACAGTGGAGAACACAGACACTATATTAACAACAGACAGTGGAGAACACAGACATATATATTCAACAACAGACAGTGGAGAACACAGACAGTGGAGAACACAGACAGTGGAGAACACAGACAGTGGAGAACACAGAACACAGACATATTAACAACAGACAGTGGAGAACACAGACAGTGGAGAACACAGACAGTGGAGAACACAGACAGTGGAGAACACAGACAGTGGAGAACACAGACACTATATTAACAACAGACAGTGGAGAACACAGACAGTGGAGAACACAGACAGTGGAGAACACAGACACTATATTAACAACAGACAGTGGAGAACACAGACAGTGGAGAACACAGACACTATATTAACAACAGACAGTGGAGAACACAGACAGTGAGACACTTTATTAACAACAGACAGTAGAGAACACAGACAGTATATTAACAACAGACAGTGGAGAACACAGACACTATATTAACAACAGACAGTGGAGAACACAGACACTATATTAACAACAGACAGTGGAGAACACAGACAGTGGAGAACACAGACAGTATATTAACAACAGACAGTGGAGAACACAGACACTATATTAACAACAGATAGTGGAGAACACAGACAGTGGAGAACACAGACACTTTATTAACAACAGACAGTGGAGAACACAGACAGTATATTAACAACAGACAGTGGAGAACACAGACACTATATTAACAACAGATAGTGGAGAACACAGACAGTGGAGAACACAGACACTTTATTAACAACAGACATTGGAGAACACAGACAGTGGAGAACACAGACACTTTATTAACAACAGACAGTGGAGAACACAGACACTATATTAACAACAGACAGTGGAGAACACAGACAGTGGAGAACACAGACACTTTATTAACAACAGACAGTGGAGAACACAGACACTATATTAACAACAGACAGTGGAGAACACAGACACTATATTAACAGCAGACAGTGGAGAACACAGACAGTGGAGAACACAGACACTTTATTAACAACAGACAGTGGAGAACACAGACAGTGGAGAACACAGACACTTTATTAACAACAGACAGTAGAGAACACAGACAGTATATTAACAACAGACAGTGGAGAACACAGACAGTGGAGAACACAGACACTTTATTAACAACAGACAGTGGAGAACACAGACACTTTATTAACAACAGACAGTGGAGAGACACTATATTAACACAGACAGTGGAGAACACAGACAGTGGAGACAGACAGTGGAGAACACAGACAGTGGAGAACACAGACACTTTATTAACAACAGACAGTGGAGAACACAGACAGTGGAGAACACATCGAGACATAGAGACAGAGAGGACAGACAGTGGAGAACACATTGAGACACAGAGAGGACAGACAGTGGAGGACAGACAGTGGAGATCACATCGAGACAGAGAGGACAGACAGTGGAGAACACATCGAGACACAGAGAGGACAGACAGTGGAGGACACATCGAGACAGATAGGACAGACAGTGGAGGACAGACAGTGGCGAACACATCGAGACAGAGAGGACAGACCGTGGAGGACAGACAGTGGAGGACACATCGAGACACAGAGAGGACAGACAGTGGAGGACAGACAGTGGAGAACACATCGAGACACAGAGAGGACAGACAGTGGAGGACACATCGAGACACAGAGAGGACAGACAGTGGAGGACAGACAGTGGAGAACACATCGAGACACAGAGAGGACAGACAGTGGAGGACACATCGAGACACAGGACAGACAGTGGAGGACACATCGAGACACAGAGAGGACAGACAGTGGAGGACAGAGAACACATCGAGACACAGAGAGGACAGACAGTGGAGGACACATCGAGACACAGAGAGGACAGCGGGTGATTTCCAGGTAGTCTGGAGGCAGGGGAGTGGTGCTCTCAAAACACTACTTCCTGGAAACAGAGAACTTTACCCTTGTACAAAATTACACACACACACACACACACACACACACACACACACATACAAACTCTCTCTTCTCTCACACACACACATACACACACACTCTCTCTCTTCTCTCACACTCACACATACATACACACACTCTCTCTCTTCTCTCACACACACATACATACACACACACTCTCTCTTCTCTCACACACACACATACACTCTCTCTTTCAACACACACACACACACACACACACACACACACACACATACACACACACTCTCTCTTCTCTCACACTCACACATACATACACACACTCTCTCTTCTCTCACACTCACACATACTACACACACTCTCTCTCTTCTCTCACACTCACACACACAACATACACACAACATGCTCACACACTGACTCACAGACTCACACCACAGAGAGAGACACACACTCTAATAGGTTCAGCCAGTCTGTTTCAGGAGGCCTGAGGACACTCAACAACTTAGTTACAGCAATTCCACACCCCAGGCGGCTGGTGGCGCCTTCATTGGGGAGGACAGGCTCAGAGTAAAGGCTGGAACGGAATCCATGGAATGGAGTCATCTACGACACCCCTGGGGTTTCCATGTTGATGTCTTTCTGTCCTCTCCGTTCAGAGTACCAGACTGAATGACCTCTTCAGGGCCCCTTCCCTGAGAGCCAGACTGAATGACCTCTTCAGGGCCCCTCCCACTGAGAGCCAGACGGAATGACCTCTTCAGGGCCCCTTCCCCTGAGAGCCAGACTGAATGACCTCTTCAGGGCCCCTCCCACTGAGAGCCAGACTGAATGACCTCTTCAGGGCCCCTCCCCTGAGAGCCAGACTGAATGACCTCTTCAGGGCCCCTCCCCTGAGATCCAGACTGAATGACCTCTTCAGGGCCCCTCCCACTGAGAGCCAGACTGAATGACCTCTTCAGGGCCCCTCCCCTGAGAGCCAGACTGAATGACCTCTTCAGGGCCCCTCCCCCTGAGAGCCAGACTGAATGACCTCTTCAGGGCCCCTCCCCCTGAGAGCCAGACTGAATGACCTCTTCAGGGCCCCTCCCCCTGAGAGCCAGACTGAATGACCTCTTCAGGGCCCCTCCCCCTGAGAGCCAGACTGAATGACCTCTTCAGGGCCCCTCCCCCTGAGAGCCAGACTGAATGACCTCTTCAGGGCCCCTCCCACTGAGAGCCAGACTGAATGACCTCTTCAGGGCTGAGAGCCAGACTGAATGACCTCTTCAGGGCCCCTCCCCTGAGAGCCAGACTGAATGACCTCTTCAGGGCCCCTCCCCCTGAGAGCCAGACTGAATGACCTCTTCAGGGCCCCCCCCCCCCTGAGAGAGCGCCAGGCAGCTGTGTGTAAAGGCAGCTGTGTGTAAACTTAGATACTGACTGTAACTGAGAATCAGGACTTCATCCTATCTGACATTGTGTGTGTGTGTGTGTGTAGGTGTGTGAGATGGACCTGTCCAATCAGCTGCAGGCATACGAGGTGGAGTACCACGTCTTACAGGACGAGCTGTGTGACACGCCCGCTCACCTCAACCAATCACAGCGCACCGCCCAGCTGGAACGCACCAATCAGAGCCTCCGACAGCAAAACCTCGACCTGCTGGAGGAACTGCAGGTAAATACACTCACACTCACTAAACACACACACACTCACTAAACACACACACACACACACACTCACTAAACACACACACTCACTAAACACACATGTTTTGTGTCTCTCCAGGTGTCCCAGGCTCGTGTGTGTCGTCTGGAAGGCCAGGTGGAGGGGCTGGCCCAATCAGAGGCTCTGCTGAGAGAACGGGTGTTCGACCTGGAGGAGGAGAGGAACGGACTGCGGAACGCCGTCACACACCTACACACACTCCTCACCGCGCTGGGAATACACACACACACAACGCACGGGGACTTCAACCTGGACCCTCACACACACTCCGCTGCCGACACAGATGGACAGAGAGATGGACAGGGTGTGGACGTCCCCACCAGAGAGGGGCCCAGACTGGGGCAAGCGATGTCCTCCCCTCTCCTCCCTCATCCACTGGCTCTACCAGAACATTGAATCCTGAGGACTGTTCTCCTGTACTAAACTGGAGAAATGGGGGGGGTTCTCTGTCCTCTCTGGGCCGATACTCCACACAACAGTCCAATATACACAGTTACTATTGCAGCCAGATGTGTGTGTCTCTCTGCCTGCCTGTGTCTCTCTGCCTGCCTGTGTGTCTGCCTGCCTGCCTGCCTGCCTGTGTGTCTCTCTGCCTGCCTGTGTGTTTCTCTGCCTGCCTGTCTGTCTCTCTGCCTGTCTGTGTGTCTCTCTGCCTGCCTGCCTGTGTGTCTCTCTGCCTGTGTGTCTCTCTGCCTGTGTCTCTCTGCCTGTCTGTGTCTCTCTGCCTGTATGTGTGTCTCTCTGCCTGTCTGTGTGTCTCTCTGCCTGTCTGTGTCTGTCTTTCTGCCTGTGTGTCTGTCTCTCTGTCTGTGTGTCTGTCTCTCTGCCTGTGTGTCTCTCTCTGCCTGTGTGTCTGTCTCTCTGTCTGTCTGTCTGTCTCTCTGCCTGTCTGTCTGTCTCTCTGCCTGCGTGTCTGTCTCTCTGCCTGCGTGTCTGTCTCTCTGCCTGTCTGTTTGTCTGTCTCTCTGCCTGTCTGTTTGTCTGTCTCTCTGCCTGTCTGTCTGTCTGTCTCTCTGCCTGTCTGTCTGTCTCTCTGCCTGTCTGTCTGTCTCTCTGCCTGCGTGTCTGTCTCTCTGCCTGCGTGTCTGTCTCTGCCTGTGTGTCTCTCTGCCTTATTGCACAGTCTTTGCCATAGGAAACATCTTGTACACTATATATGTCTCTCTGCCTGTGTCTCTGCCTGTGTCTCTCTGCCTGTGTGTCTCTGCCTGTGTCTCTCTGCCTGTGTCTCTCTGCCTGTGTCTCTCTGCCTGTGTCTCTCTGCCTATGTCTCTCTGCCTGTGTCTCTATATGCAAAACCAAAATAAAGGGCTTCCGAGGGGCGCAGCGGTCTGTCCCTTTTATAGTCCCTGGTTCGAATCCCGGCTGTATCATGTCCGGTCGCGATTGGGAGTCCCATAGAGCTCAACGATTGGCCCAGCGTCCGGCCGGCGGTCGGCCGTCATTTGAATTTGTTCTTCACCAACTTGCCTGAAGTTAAATAAAGATTCACAACAAACCAAAATACTGTCATATCTATGTGTCTATGTAATGACAAGTACAGTCCAGACAAAGCCCTGGACTCCAGCCCCCATGATGCCCTGCTCCACACTGACGGGAGAGAGAGGGAGGAGCGAGAGAGAGACCCTTCCCCCTAATGGTTGAGGGGTAGGTCATACTATCTGAGGGGAGAGAGAGAGAGAGACCCTTCCCCCTAATGGTTGAGGGGTAGGTCATACTATCTGAGGGGAGAGAGAGAGACCCTTCCCCTAATGGTTGAGGGAGGGTCATACTATCTGAGGGAGAGAGAGAGAGAGACCCTTCCCCCTAATGGTTGAGGGTCATACTATCTGAGGGGGAGAGAGAGAGAGAGACCCTTCCCCTAATGGTTGAGGGTTAGGTCATACTATCTGAGGGGGGAGAGAGAGAGACCCTTCCCCTAATGGTTGAGGGGTAGGTCATACTATCTGAGGGGAGAGAGAGAGACCCTTCCCCCTAATGGTTGAGGGTTAGGTCATACTATCTGAGGAGAGAGAGAGAGAGAGACCCTTCCCCCTAATGGTTGAGGGTTAGGTCATACTATCTGAGGGGGGGGAGAGAGAGAGACCCTTCCCCTAATGGTTGAGGGTTAGGTCATACTATCTGAAGGAGAGAGAGAGACCCTTCCCCTAATGGTTGAGGGTAGGTCATACTATCTGAGGGGGAGAGAGAGAGAGACCCTTCCCCTAATGGTTGAGGGTTAGGTCATACTATCTGAGGGAGAAAGAGAGACCCTTCCCCCTAATGGTTGAGGGGTAGGTCATACTATCTGAGGGGGAGAGAGAGAGAGACCCTTCCCCTAATGGTTGAGGGGTAGGTCATACTATCTGAGGGGAGAGAGAGAGACCCTTCCCCTAATGGTTGAGGGTAGGTCATACTATCTGAGGGGGGAGAGAGAGACCCTTCCCCTAATGGTTGAGGGATAGGTCATACTATCTGAGGGGAGAGAGAGAGAGACCCTTCCCCCTAATGGTTGAGGGGTAGGTCATACTATCTGAGGGGAGAGAGAGAGACCCTTCCCCCTAATGGTTGAGGGGTAGGTCATACTATCTGAGGGAGAGAGAGAGAGACCCTTCCCCTAATGGTTGAGGGATAGGTCATACTATCTGAGGGGAGAGAGACCCTTCCCCCTAATGGTTGAGGGATAGGTCATACTATCTGAGGAGAGAGAGAGAGAGACCCTTCCCCCTAATGGTTGAGGATAGGTCATACTATCTGAGGGGAGAGAGACCCTTCCCCCTAATGGTTGAGGGGTAGGTCATACTATCTGAGGGGAGAGAGAGAGAGAGAGAGAGAGAGACCCTTCCCCTAATGGTTGAGGGTTAGGTCATACTATCTGAGGGAGAGAGAGAGAGACCCTTCCCCCTAATGGTTGAGGGGTAGGTCATACTATCTGAGGGGAGAGAGAGAGACCCTTCCCCCTAATGGTTGAGGGGTAGGTCATACTATCTGAGGGGGGAGAGAGAGAGACCCTTCCCCTAATGGTTGAGGGTAGGTCATACTATCTGAGGGGAGAGAGAGACCCTTCCCCCTAATGGTTGAGGGTAGGTCATACTATCTGAGGGGAGAGAGAGAGACCCTTCCCCTAATGGTTGAGGGTAGGTCATACTATCTGAGGGAGAGAGAGAGAGACCCTTCCCCCTAATGGTTGAGGGTAGGTCATACTATCTGAGGGGGAGAGAGAGAGACCCTTCCCCTAATGGTTGAGGGGTAGGTCATACTATCTGAGGGGAGAGAGAGAGACCCTTCCCCTAATGGTTGAGTGGTAGGTCATACTATCTGAGGGAGAGAGAGAGAGAGAGAGAGACCCTTCCCCCTAATGGTTGAGGGTTAGGTCATACTATCTGAGGGGAGAGAGAGAGACCCTTCCCCCTAATGGTTGAGGGTTAGGTCATACTATCTGAGGGGAGAGAGAGAGACCCTTCCCCTAATGGTTGAGGGGTAGGTCATACTATCTGAGGGGGAGAGAGAGAGACCCTTCCCCTAATGGTTGAGGGGTAGGTCATACTATCTGAGAGAGAGAGACCCTTCCGCCTAATGGTTGAGGGGTAGGTCATACTATCTGAGGGGGAGAGAGAGACCCTTCCGCCTAATGGTTGAGTGGTAGGTCATACTATCTGAGGGGAGGAGAGAGAGAGAGAGAGAGAGAGACCCTTCCCCTAATGGTTGAGGGTTAGGTCATACTATCTATCTGAGAGAGAGAGAGAGACCCTTCCCTAATGGTTGAGGGTAGGTCATACTATCTGAGAGAGAGAGAGACCCTTCCCCCTAATGGTTGAGGGGTAGGTCATACTATCTGAGGGGGGAGAGAGAAGACCCTTTAATGGTTGAGGGTAGGTCATACTATCTGAGGAGAGAGAGAGAGAGAGACCCTTCCCCCCAATGGTTGAGGGTTGGTCATACTATCTGAGGAGGAGAGAGAGACCCTTCCCCCTAATGGTTGAGGGGTAGGTCATACTATCTGAGGGGAGAGAGAGAGACCCTTCCCCTAATGGTTGAGGGGTAGGTCATACTATCTGAGGGGAGAGAGAGACCCTTCCCCTAATGGTTGAGGGTTAGGTCATACTATCTGAGGGGAGAGAGAGAGACCCTTCCCCTAATGGTTGAGGGTTAGGTCATAATATCTGAGGAGAGAGACCCTTCCCCTAATGGTTGTGGGGTAGGTCATACTATCTGAGAAGAGAGAGAGAGAGACCCTCCCCTAATGGTTGAGGGGTAGGTCATACTATCTGAGAGAGAGAGAGACCCTTCCCCTAATGGTTGAGGGGTAGGTCATACTATCTGAGGAGAGAGAGAGAGAGACCCTTCCCCCTAATGGTTGAGGGTAGGTCATACTATCTGGGGGAGAGAGAGACCCTTCCCCCTAATGGTTGAGGGGGTAGGTCATACTAATTGAGAGAGAGACCCTTCCCCTAATGGTTGAGGGTTAGGTCATACTATCTGAGGAGAGAGAGACCCTTCCCCTAATGGTTGAGGGTTAGGTCATACTATCTGAGGGGAGAGAGAGACCCTTCCCCTAATGGTTGAGGGGTAGGTCATACTATCTGAGGGGGAGAGAGAGAGACCCTTCCGCCTAATGGTTGAGGGGTAGGTCATACTATCTGAGGGGAGAGAGAGAGACCCTTCCCCTAATGGTTGAGTGGTAGGTCATACTATCTGAGGGAGAGAGAGAGAGAGAGAGAGAGAGAGACCCTTCCCCTAATGGTTGAGGGTTAGGTCATACTATCTGAGGAGAGAGAGAGAGACCCTTCCCCTAATGGTTGAGGGTTAGGTCATACTATCTGAGGGAGAGAGAGACCCTTCCCCTAATGGTTGAGGGTTTCATACTATCTGAGAGAGAGAGAGAGAGAGAGACCCTTCCCCCTAATGGTTGAGGGTTAGGTCATACTATCTGAGAGAGAGAGAGAGACCCTTCCCCCTAATGGTTGAGGGTCATACTATCTGAGGGGGAGAGAGAGAGAGAGAGACCCTTCCCCCTAATGGTTGAGGGTTAGGTCATACTATCTGAGGGGGAGAGAGAGACCCTTCCCCCTAATGGTTGAGGGGTAGGTCATACTATCTCTGGGGAGAGAGAGAGACCCTTCCCCTAATGGTTGAGGGTTAGGTCATACTATCTGAGGAGAGAGAGACCCTTCCCCTAATGGTTGAGGGTTAGGTCATACTATCTGAGGGGAGAGAGAGACCCTTCCCCTAATGGTTGAGGGTTAGGTCATACTATCTGAAGGAGAAAGAGAGACCCTTCCCCTAATGGTTGAGGGGTAGGTCATACTATCTGAGGGGGAGAGAGAGAGACCCTTCCCCCTAATGGTTGAGGGATAGGTCATACTATCTCTGGAGAGAAAGAGAGACCCTTCCCCTAATGGTTGAGGGGTAGGTCATACTATCTGAGGGGGAGAGAGAGAGAGAGACCCTTCCCCCTAATGGTTGAGGGGTAGGTCATACTATCTGAGGGGAGAGAGAGAGACCCTTCCCCTAATGGTTGAGGGATAGGTCATACTATCTGAGGGGAGAGAGACCCTTCCCCCTAATGGTTGAGGGATAGGTCATACTATCTGAGGGGAGAGAGAGAGACCCTTCCCCCTAATGGTTGAGGGTAGGTCATACTATCTGAGGGGAGAGAGAGAGACCCTTCCCCCTAATGGTTGAGGGTCATACTATCTGAGAGAGAGAGAGAGAGACCCTTCCCCTAATGGTTGAGGGATAGGTCATACTATCTGAGGGGAGAGAGACCCTTCCCCTAATGGTTGAGGGATAGGTCATACTATCTGAGGAGAGAGAGAGACCCTTCCCCCTAATGGTTGAGGGATAGGTCATACTATCTGAGGGGAGAGAGACCCTTCCCCTAATGGTTGAGGGATAGGTCATACTATCTGAGGGGAGAGAGAGAGAGAGAGAGAGAGAGACCCTTCCCCTAATGGTTGAGGGTTAGGTCATACTATCTGAGGAGAGAGAGAGAGAGACCCTTCCCCCTAATGGTTGAGGGTAGGTCATACTATCTGAGGGGGAGAGAGAGACCCTTCCCCTAATGGTTGAGGGGTAGGTCATACTATCTGAGGGGAGAGAGAGAGACCCTTCCCCCTAATGGTTGAGGGGTAGGTCATACTATCTGAGGGGAGAGAGAGACCCTTCCCCTAATGGTTGAGGGGTAGGTCATACTATCTGAGGGGAGAGAGAGAGACCCTTCCCCTAATGGTTGAGGGATAGGTCATACTATCTGAGGGGGAGAGAGAGAGACCCTTCCCCTAATGGTTGAGGGGTAGGTCATACTATCTGAGGGGGAGAGAGAGAGACCCTTCCCCTAATGGTTGAGGGGTAGGTCATACTATCTGAGGGGGAGAGAGAGACCCTTCCGCCTAATGGTTGAGTGGTAGGTCATACTATCTGAGAGAGAGAGAGAGAGAGACCCTTCCCCTAATGGTTGAGGGTTAGGTCATACTATCTGAGAGGAGAGAGAGAGACCCTTCCCCCTAATGGTTGAGGGGTAGGTCATACTATCTGAGGGGGAGAGAGAGACCCTTCCCCTAATGGTTGAGGGGTAGGTCATACTATCTGAGGGAGAGAGAGAGAGACCCTTCCCCCTAATGGTTGAGGGTAGGTCATACTATCTGAGGGGAGAGAGAGACCCTTCCGCCTAATGGTTGAGTGGTAGGTCATACTATCT
This sequence comes from Oncorhynchus tshawytscha, assembly GCF_018296145.1. NCBI lineage: Eukaryota > Metazoa > Chordata > Actinopteri > Salmoniformes > Salmonidae > Oncorhynchus > Oncorhynchus tshawytscha. The sequence continues at coordinate 109,459 of NW_024609306.1, forward strand.
GAGGGGAGAGAGAGAGAGAGAGAGACCCTTCCCCCTAATGGTTGAGGGTTAGGTCATACTATCTGAGAGAGAGAGAGAGACCCTTCCCCCTAATGGTTGAGGGGTAGGTCATACTATCTGAGGGGAGAGAGAGAGACCCTTCCCCTAATGGTTGAGGGGTAGGTCATACTATCTGAGGGGAGAGAGAGACCCTTCCCCTAATGGTTGAGGGTTAGGTCATACTATCTGAGGGGAGAGAGAGACCCTTCCCCTAATGGTTGAGGGTTAGGTCATAATATCTGAGGAGAGAGAGACCCTTCCCCCTAATGGTTGTGGGGTAGGTCATACTATCTGAGAAGAGAGAGAGAGAGACCCTTCCCCTAATGGTTGAGGGGTAGGTCATACTATCTGAGGGAGAGAGAGAGAGAGAGAGACCCTTCCCCTAATGGTTGAGGGGTAGGTCATACTATCTGAGAGAGAGAGAGAGAGACCCTTCCCCCTAATGGTTGAGGGGTAGGTCATACTATCTGAGGGGGAGAGAGAGACCCTTCCCCTAATGGTTGAGGGTTAGGTCATACTATCTGAGGGGGAGAGAGAGACCCTTCCCCTAATGGTTGAGGGGTAGGTCATACTATCTGAGGGAGAGAGAGAGACCCTTCCGCCTAATGGTTGAGGGGTAGGTCATACTATCTGAGGGGGAGAGAGAGACCCTTCCGCCTAATGGTTGAGTGGTAGGTCATACTATCTGGGGAGAGAGAGAGAGAGAGAGAGAGAGACCCTTCCCCCTAATGGTTGAGGGTAGGTCATACTATCTGAGGAGAGAGAGAGAGAGACCCTTCCCCTAATGGTTGAGGGTTAGGTATACTATCTGAGGAGAGAGAGAGACCCTTCCCCTAATGGTTGAGGGTTAGGTCATACTATCTGAGGAGAGAGAGAGAGAGACCCTTCCCCCTAATGGTTGAGGGGTAGGTCATACTTTCTGAGGGGAGAGAGAGACCCTTCCCCCTAATGGTTGAGGGTTTGGTCATACTATCCACCACCATGTTTGACAGTGGGGATGGTGTGTTCAGGGTGATGAGCTGTGTTGCTTTTACGCCAAACATAACGTTTTGCATTGTTGCCAAAAAGTTCAATTTTGGTTTCATCTGACCAGAGCACCTTCTTCCACATGTTTGGTGTGTCTCCCAGGTGGCAAACTTTAAACAACACTTTTTATAGATATCTTTAAGAAATGGCTTTTTTCTTGCCACTCTTCCATAAAGGCCAGATTTGTGCAATATACGACTGATTGTTGTCCTATGGACAGAGTCTCCCACCTCAGCTGTAGATCTCTGCAGTTCATCCAGAGTGATCATGGGCCCCTTGGCTGCATCTCTGATCAGTCTTCTCCTTGTATGAGCTGAAAGTTTAGAGGGACGGCCAGGTCTTGGTAGATTTGCAGTGGTCTGATACTCCTTCCAATTCAATATTATCGCTTGCACAGTGCTCCTTGGGATGTTTAAAGCTTGGGAAATCTTTTTGTATCCAAATCCGGCTTTAAAATTCTTCACAACAGTATCTCGGACCTGCCTGGTGTGTTCCTTGTTCTTCATGATGCTCTCTGCACTTTTAACGGACCTCTGAGACTATCACAGTGCAGGTGCATTTATACGGAGACTTGATTACACACAGGTGGATTGTATTTATCATCATTAGTCATTTAGGTCAACATTGGATCATTCAGAGATCCTCACTGAACTTCTGGAGAGAGTTTGCTGCACTGAAAGTAAAGGGGCTGAATAATTTTACACGCCCAATTTTTCAGTTTTTGATTTGTTAAAAAAGTTTGAAATATCCAATAAATGTCGTTCCACTTCTTGATTGTGTCCCACTTGTTGTTGATTCTTCACAAAAAAATACAGTTTTATATCTTTGTTTGAAGCCTGAAATGTGGCAAAAGGTCGCAAAGTTCAAGGGGGCCGAATACTTTCGCAAGGCACTGTATCTGAGGGGAGAGAGAGAGACCCTTCCCCCTAATGGTTGAGGGGTAGGTCATACTATCTGAGGGGAGAGAGAGACCCTTCCCCCTAATGGTTGAGGGGTAGGTCATACTATCTGAGGGGAGAGAGAGAGAGAGACCCTTCCCCCTAATGGTTGAGGGGTAGGTCATACTATCTGAGGGGAGAGAGAGACCCTTCCCCTAATGGTTGAGGGGTAGGTCATACTATCTGAGGAGAGAGAGAGAGAGAGAGACCCTTCCCCTAATGGTTGAGGGGTAGGTCATACTATCTGAGAGAGAGAGAGAGACCCTTCCCCCTAATGGTTGAGGGGTAGGTCATACTATCTGAGGGGAGAGAGAGACCCTTCCCCCTAATGGTTGAGGGTTATACTATCTGAGGGGAGAGAGAGACCCTTCCCCCTAATGGTTGAGGGTTATACTATCTGCTATGCATCACATGTATTGTCCAGGATGGTCATGTAACAGATCAGAGAGAACCAACATGTACGATTCCTCTGATGTCGGTGTGTGTGTGTGTGTGTTGTCCCGTGGGTGTGTGTGTGTGTTGTCCTGTCGGTGTGTGTGTGTGTGTGTGTTGTCCCTGGGTGTGTGTGTGTGTTGTCCTGTCGGTGTGTGTGTGTGTGTGTTGTCCCGTGTGTGTGTGTGTGTGTGTGTGTGTGTGTGTGTTGTCCCGTGGGTGTGTGTGTGTGTTGTCCTGTCGGTGTGTGTGTGTGTGTGTGGTCTCGTCTGTGTGTGTGTGTGTGTTGTCCTGTCGGTGTGTGTGTGTGTGTTGTCCCGTGGGGTGTGTGTTGTCCTGTCGGTGTGTGTGTGTGTGTGTGTGTTGTCCCGTCGGTGTGTGTGTTGTCCTGTCGGTGTGTGTGTGTGTGTGTTGTCCCGTCGGTGTGTGTGTGTGTTGTCCCGTCGGTGTGTGTGTGTGTTGTCCTGTCGGTGTGTGTGTGTGTGTGTGTGTGGTCTCGTCTGTGTGTGTGTGTGTGTGTTGTCCTGTCGGTGTGTGTGTGTGTTGTCCTGTCGGTGTGTGTGTGTGTGTGTGTGTGTGTTTGTTCTGTTTGTGTGTGTGTGTTGTC
>NW_024609306.1:117500-135667 GCF_018296145.1 Oncorhynchus tshawytscha
ATACTGCCCTGTTAGGAGCTAGTAACATACCCATTATACTGCCTTGTTAGGAGCTAGTAACATACCCATTATACTGCCTTGTTAAGACATAGTAACATACCCATTATACTGCCCTGTTAGGAGCTAGTAACACCCATTATACTGCCCTGTTAGGAGCTAGTAACACCCATTATACTGCCCTGTTAGGAGCTAGTAACACCCATTATACTGCCTTGTTAAGACCTAGTAACATACCCATTATACTGCCCTGTTAGGAGCTAGTAACATACCCATTATACTGCCCTGTTAAGAGCTAGTAACATACCCATTATACTGCCCTGTTAGGAGCTAGTAACACCCATTATACTGCCTTGTTAAGACCTAGTAACATACCCATTATACTGCCTTGTTAAGACCTAGTAACATACCCATTATACTGCCCTGTTAAGACCTAGTAACATACCCATTATACTGCCTTGCTAGGAGCTAGTAACATACCCATTATACTGCCCTGTTAAGACCTAGTAACATACCCATGATCCTTCGGTCTGTCATCTAGTATGATGTTTCTAGGTCATATCCTTCGGTCTGTCATCTGATATGATGTTTCTATAGTAGATCCTTCGGTCTGTCATCTAGTATGATGTTTCTACGTCATATCCTTCGGTCTGTCATCTGATATGATGTTTCTATAGTAGATCCTTCGGTCTGTCATCTAGTATGATGTTTCTAGGTCATATCCTTCGGTCTGTCATCTAGTATGATGTTTCTACGTCATATCCTTCGGTCTGTCATCTGATATGATGTTTCTATAGTAGATCCTTCGGTCTGTCATCTGGTATGATGTTTCTATAGTAGATCCTTCGGTCTGTCAGCTAGTATGATGTTTCTATAGCAGATCCTTCGGTCTGTCATCTGGTGTGATGTTTCTAGAATAGATCCTTCGGTCTGTCATCTGGTATGATGTTTCTAGAACAGATCCTTCGGTCTGTCATCTGGTATGATGGTTTCTAGAACAGATCCTTCGGTCTGTCATCTGGTATGATGTTTCTAGAACAGATCCTTCGGTCTGTCATCTGGTGTGATGTTTCTAGAACAGATCCTTCGGTCTGTCATCTGGTATGATGTTTCTACGTCATATCCTTCGGTCTGTCATCTGATATGATGTTTCTATAGTAGATCCTTCGGTCTGTCATCTGGTATGATGTTTCTAGATCACTTTACCTAAAGAGGGAAATACTTTCATGATTTATGACTCTGTTGTCTTTACCTGTCACGTTCTGACCTTTATTTCCGTTGTTTTGTCATTATTTAGTATGGTCAGGCGTGAGTTGGGTGGGCAGTCTATGTTTGTTTTTCTATGTTTTGGGTATTTCTATGTTTCGGCCTAGTATGGTTCTCAATCAGAGGCAGGTGTCATTAGTTGTCTCTGATTGAGAATCATACTTAGGTAGCCTGGGTTTCACTGTGTGTTTGTGGGTGATTGTTCCTGTCTCTGTGTTTTGCACCAGATAGGGCTGTTTTGGGTTTTGTGGGTGATTGTTCCTGTCTCTGTGTTTTGCACCAGATAGGGCTGTTTTGGGTGATTGTTCCTGTCTCTGTGTTTTGCACCAGATAGGGCTGTTTTGGGTGATTGTTCCTGTCTCTGTGTTTTGCACCAGATAGGGCTGTTTTGGGTGATTGTTCCTGTCTCTGTGTTTTGCACCAGATAGGGCTGTTTTGGGTTTTGTGGGTGATTGTTCCTGTGTCTGTGTTTTGCACCAGATAGGGCTGTTTTGGGTTTTGTGGGTGATTGTTCCTGTCTCTGTGTTTTGCACCAGATAGGGCTGTTTTGGGTGATTGTTCCTGTCTCTGTGTTTTGCACCAGATAGGGCTGTTTTGGGTGATTGTTCCTGTCTCTGTGTTTTGCACCAGACTGCCTGCCTGCCTGCCTGCCTGCCTGCCTGCCTGCCAGCCAGCCAGCCAGCCAGCCAGCCATTTCTATCCTTATGTCTCTTCTCATCATTGTTGTGTCTACACCGTTTTCCCAATCGAGACTTGGTCGAACAGTAAACCTGAACCCGTTTTTATTTAACTAGAGTTTGATCGGGGAGTCGTACTGAGGCCGAAGTCTCTTTCTACAGCCCTGAATTACAGAAATATACACACATCGTTGTAAATACAAAATGCACTGTAAAAAAACACATTCATCAGTATTAAGGTCCTCAATCAGCTTTCTGAATTCACCTGGAGACAACACAACGCCACATTTAAGACCATTTTAAAGTTTTCTTGCACCTTATTGTTGGCCTACTCAAACACACACACACACACACACACACACACACACACACACACACACACACACTGTCTGTTGGCCTACACACACACACACACACACACTGTCTGTTGGCCTACACACACACACACACACACACACACTGGCTGTTGGCCTACTCAAACACACACACACACTGGCTGTTGGCCTACTCAAACACACACACACACACACACACACACACACACACACACACACACACACACACACTGGCTGTTGGCCTACTCAAACACACACGCACACACACACACACACACACACACACACTGGCTTTTGGCCTGGTGGGTCTCAAACACACACACACACACACACACACACTGGCTTTTGGCCTACTCAAACACACACACACACACACACACACTGGCTGTTGGCCTACTCAAACACACACACACACACACACACACACACACTGGCTGTTGGCCTACTCAAACACACACACACACACGCACACACACTGGCTGTTGGCCTACTCAAACACACACACACAAAAATAAGTGTTATTGGACTAGTCAGTTACCTGGTGGGTCAGTTACCTGGTGGGTCAGTTACCTGGTGGGTAACAGTAGATGGAAGTGTTCTTAGACTAGTCAGTTACCTGGTGGGTCAGTTACCTGGTGGGTCAGTTACCTGGTGGGTCAGTTACCTGGTGGGTAACAGTAGATGGAAGTGTTATTGGACTGGTCAGTTACCTGGTGGGTCAGTTACCTGGTGGGTCAGTTACCTGGTGGGTAACAGTAGATGGAAGTGTTATTGGACTAGTCAGTTACCTGGTGGGTCAGTTACCTGGTGGGTCAGTTACCTGGTGGGTCAGTTACCTGATGGGTCAGTTACCTGGTGGGTAACAGTAGATGGAAGTGTTATTTGACTAGTCAGTTACCTGGTGGGTCAGTTACCTGGTGGGTCAGTTACCTGGTGGGTCAGTTACCTGGTGGGTAACAGTAGATGGAAGTGTTATTTGACTAGTCAGTTACCTGGTGGGTCAGTTACCTGGTGGGTCAGTTACCTGGTGGTCAGTTACCTGGTGTTACCTGGTGGGTCAGTTACCTGGTGGGTCAGTTACCTGGTGGGTAACAGGAGATGGAAGTGTTATTGGACTAGTCAGTTACCTGGTGGGTCAGTTACCTGGTGGGTCAGTTACCTGATGGGTCAGTTACCTGATGGGTCAGTTACCTGATGGGTCAGTTACCTGGTGGGTCAGTTATCTGGTGGGTCAGTTACCTGGTGGGTCAGTTACCTGGTGGTCAGTTACCTGGTGGGTCAGTTACCTGGTGAGTAACAGTAGATGGATGTGTTATTGGACTAGTCAGTTACCTGGTGGATCAGTTACCTGGTGGGTCAGTTACCTGGTGGGTCAGTTACCTGGTGGGTAACAGTAGATGGAAGTGTTATTGGACTAGTCAGTTACCTGGTGGGTCAGTTACCTGGTGGGTCAGTTACCTGGTGGGTAACAGTAGATGGAATTGTTATTGGAGTAGTCAGTTACCTGGTGGGTCAGTTACCTGGTGGGTAACAGTAGCTGGAAGTGTTATTGGACTAGTCAGTTACCTGGTGGGTCAGTTACCTGGTGGGTCAGTTACCTGGTGGATCAGTTACCTGGTGGGTCAGTTACCTGGTGGGTCAGTAACCTGGTGGGTAACAGTAGCTGGAAGTGTTATTGGACTAGTCAGTTACCTGGTGGGTCAGTTACCTGGTGGGTCAGTTACCTGGTGGGTCAGTTACCTGGTGGGTCAGTTACCTGGTGGGTCAGTTACCTGGTGGTTAACAGTAGATGGAAGTGTTATTGGACTGGTCAGTTACCTGGTGGGTCAGTTACCTGGTGGGTAACAGTAGATGGAAGTGTTATTGGACTAGTCAGTTACCTGGTGGGTCAGTTACCTGGTGGGTCAGTTACCTGGTGGTCAGTTACCTGGTGGGTCAGTTACCTGGTGGGTCAGTTACCTGGTGGGTCAGTTACCTGGTGGGTAACAGTAGATGGAAGTGTTATTGGACTGGTCAGTTACCTGGTGGGTCAGTTACCTGGTGGGTAACAGTAGATGGAAGTGTTATTGGACTAGTCAGTTACCTGGTGGGTCAGTTACCTGGTGGGTCAGTTACCTGGTGGGTCAGTTACCTGGTGGGTCAGTTACCTGGTGGGTCAGTTACCTGATGGGTCAGTTACCTGGTGGGTAACAGTAGATGGAAGTGTTATTTGACTAGTCAGTTACCTGGTGGGTCAGTTACCTGGTGGGTCAGTTACCTGGTGGGTCAGTTACCTGGTGGGTCAGTTACCTGATGGGTCAGTTACCTGGTGGGTAACAGTAGATGGAAGTGTTATTTGACTAGTCAGTTACCTGGTGGGTCAGTTACCTGGTGGGTCAGTTACCTGGTGGGTCAGTTACCTGGTGGGTAACAGTAGATGGAATTGTTATTGAGTAGTCAGTTACCTGGTGGGTAACAGTAGCTGGAAGTGTTATTGGACTAGTCAGTTACCTGGTGGGTCAGTTACCTGGTGGATCAGTTACCTGGTGGATCAGTTACCTGGTGGGTCAGTTACCTGGTGGGTCAGTTACCTGGTGGGTAACAGTAGCTGGAAGTGTTATTGGACTAGTCAGTTACCTGGTGGATCAGTTACCTGGTGGGTCAGTTACCTGGTGGGTCAGTAACCTGGTGGGTAACAGTAGCTGGAAGTGTTATTGGACTAGTCAGTTACCTGGTGGGTCAGTTACCTGGTGGATCAGTTACCTGGTGGGTCAGTTACCTGGTGGGTAACAGTAGATGGAAGTGTTATTGGACTAGTCAGTTACCTGGTGGGTCAGTTACCTGTTGGGTCAGTTACCTGTTGGGTCAGTTACCTGGTGGGTTAGTTACCTGGTGGGTAACAGTAGATGGAAGTGTTATTAGACTAGTTAGTTACCTGGTGGGTCAGTTACCTTGTGGTCAGTTATTTATTAGTTATTATTTGTTAGTTATTAAAGACTCCAGGACAGAGGTAGGGAACGCTGGGTTAAAGACTCCAGGACAGAGGTAGGGAACGCTGGGTTAAAGACTCCAGGACAGAGGTAGGGAACGCTGGGTTAAAGACTCCAGGACAGAGGTAGGGAATGCTGGGTTAATGATTGGAGTTTTTCCTGATGGGGATGAATTCCTGTTCTGACAGAAAAGGCCTGTAGTAGTATAGCTGAGTCCTTTAATACTGAAACACTGTTGAAACACAACACACTTCCTCAACTCCTGGGACAGATGACATTACTCTGTGTGTGTGTGTGTGTGTGTGTGTGTGTGTGTGTGTAAGGGCGTAGCCGTTGGCCTTAGAGGGGGTCAGGCGCCACAGTTTGGGTGTGACCTCTCCACCCTGTCATCACATTCGTGTCCCTGGTCCCCTCCCTAACCCCCTCCTCCCTCCGTCGCTCTCTACCTCCTCTGTCCTTCTACCCCTCTCTCTCGCTCTCCTTCTGCTCTCAATCTCTTTCTCTCTCTCCCGCTGTCCCTCTCTCCTTCTACCCCCTCTCTCTCGCTCTCCTTCTGCTCTCACTCTTTCTCTCTCTCCCGCTGTCCCTCTCTCCTTCTACCCCTCTCTCGCTCTCCTTCTGTTCTCACTCTCTTTCTCTCTCTCCTTCTACCCCTCTCTCTCGCTCTCCTTCTGCTCTCACTCTCTTCTCTCTCTCCTTCTACCCCTCTCTCTCGCTCTCCTTCTGCTCTCACTCTCTTTCTCTCTCTCCTTCTACCCCTCTCTCTCGCTCTCCTTCTGCTCTCACTCTCTTTCTCTCTCTCCCGCTGTCTCTGTCCCGCTCTCTCACTTCCAAAACAACCTCTACAACATTGTTTTGCCTGAAGGGGCACTTGTGTGTACAAACTATCATGGTCTGGGTATGATAGGGTTAACTGTCAATACTACTGCTGTTCTTTACATAGTGGCTGGGCTGGGCTGGGCTGGGCTGGGCTGGGCTGGGCTGGGGAGCTGGGGAGAGGGAGAGGGAGAGAGAGAGAGAGAGAAAATGAACAAGGGATGTGGAAAGATGGAGGGAGGAACAGAGATGGGGAGAGAGAGATGGAGGGAGGAAGAGCGAGGTGGAGGGAGGAAGAGAGAGAGATGGAGGGAGGAAGAGAGAGATGAGGAGGAGAGAGAGATGAGGAAGAGAGAGAGATGGAAGGAGGGAGGGAGGAAGAGAGAGAGATAGAGGGAGGAAGAGAGAGAGATAGAGGGAGGAAGAGAGAGAGAGAGAGAGGGAGAAAGAGAGATGGAGGGAGGGAGAGAGGGAGGGAGAGAGAGAAAAAAAATGAACAAGGGTGTGGAGTTTTGTAAAGGTCAGCTTTGGCTGGAGGAGGTGTGACACACACACACACAGGTACATACTGTACACTACAGAGACTGCGGAGAGTGTTCGTGTGGGGAGCTGAGGGGCGAAGAGGACAGGGGCAGGGCTAGGGGGGGGAGTGTTCGTGTGGGGACCTGAGGGGCGAAGAGGACAGGGGCAGGGCTAGGGGGAGTGTTCGTGTGGGGACCTGAGGGGCGAAGAGGACAGGGGCAGGGCTAGGGGGAGTGTTCATGGGGACCTGAGGGACCTGAGGGGCGAAGAGGACAGGGGCAGGGCTAGGGGGAGTGTAGGGGGAGTGTGGGGGGCGAAGAGGACAGGGGCAGGGCTAGGGGGAGTGTTCGTGAGGGGTGAGGGGCGAAGAGGACAGGGGCAGGGCTAGGAGGGGAGTGTTCGTGGGGTGGGGAGCTGAGGGGCGAAGAGGACAGGGGCAGGGCTAGGGGGAGTGTTCATGAGGGGCTGAAGAGGACATGGGCAGGGCTAGGGGGAGTGTTCCTGAGGGGCGAAGAGGACAGGGGCAGGGCTAGGGGGAGTGTTCGTGTGGGGACCTGAGGGGCGAAGAGGACAGGGGCGGGGCTAGGAGGGAGTGTTCGTGAGGGGCCCTGAGGGGCGAAGAGGACAGGGGCAGGGCTAGGGGCCCTGAGGGGGAGTGTTCGTGTGGGGACCTGAGGGCGAAGAGGACAGGGGCAGGGCTAGGGGAGTGTTCGTGTGGGGACCTGAGGGGCGAAGAGGACAGGGGCAGGGTTAGGAGGGAGTGTTCGTGAGGGCCCTGAGGGGCGAAGAGAGGACAGGGGCAGGACTAGGGGGAGTGTTCGTGTGGGGACCTGAGGGGGGGCGAAGAGGACAGGGGCAGGGCTAGGGGGAGTGCTCGTGAGGGGACATGAGGGGTGAAGAGGACAGGCGCAGGGCTAAGGGGGAGTGTTCATGAGGGGCGAAGAGGACAGGGGCAGGGCTAGGGGGAGTGTTCGTGTGGGGAGCTGAGGGGCGAAGAGGACAGGGGCAGGGCTAGGAGGGAGTGTTCGTGTGGGGAGCTGAGGGGCGAAGGACAGGGGAGGGCAGGGGCAGGGCTAGGGAGGGAGTGTTCGTGTGGGGACCTGAGGGTCGAAGAGGACAGGGGCATGGCTAGGGGGGAGTGTTCGTGTGGGGACCTGAGGGGCGAAGAGGACAGGGGCATGGCTAGGAGGGAGTGTTCATGAGGGGCGAAGAGGACATGGGCAGGGCTAGGGGGGAGTGTTCGTGAGGGGCGAAGAGGACAGGGGCAGGGCTAGGGGAGTGTTTGTGTGGGGACCTGAGGGGCGAAGAGGACAGGGGCAGGGCTAGGAGGGGACCTGAGGCGGGGACCCTGAGGGTTCGTGAGGGGCCCTGAGGGAAGAGGACAGGGGCAGGGCTAGGGGGAGTGTTCGTGTGGGGACCTGAGGGGCGAAGAGGACAGGGGCAGGGCTAGTGGGGAGTGTTCGTGAGGGGACATGAGGGGTGAAGAGGACAGGCGCAGGGCTAAGGGGGAGTGTTCATGAGGGGCGAAGAGGACACAGGGGGCAGGGCTAGGGGGAGTGTTCGTGTGGGGAGCTGAGGGGCGAAGAGGACAGGGGCAGGGCTAGGAGGGAGTGTTCGTGTGGGGAGCTGAGGGGCGAAGAGGACAGGGGCAGGGCTAGGAGGGAGTGTTCGTGTGGGGACCTGAGGGTCGAAGAGGACAGGGGCATGGCTAGGGGGAGTGTTCGTGTGGGGACCTGAGGGGCGAAGAGGACAGGGGCATGGCTAGGAGGGAGTGTTCATGAGGGCGAAGAGGACATGGGCAGGGCTAGGGGGAGTGTTCGTGAGGGGCGAAGAGGACAGGGGCAGGGCTAGGGGGAGTGTTCGTGTGGGGACCTGAGGGGCGAAGAGGACAGGGGCGGGGCTAGGGGGGAGTGTTCGTGTGGGGACCTGAGGGGCAAACACGACAGGGGCAGGGCTAGGGAGGAGTGTGTGCGTGAGAGAGATTTGCACATCGTTACACTGTAGGCACTGCATCTCGTTTTGTCAACTCAGTAGTATAATTAAACAATAAAACATGAGAACCCCTGGATTAACTCAGCAGTATAATTAAACAATTAAACATGAGAACCCCTGGATTGACTCAGCAGTATAATTAAACAATAAAACATGAGAACCCCTGGATTAAACTCTGTGGTATAATTAAACAATAAAACATGAGAACCCCTGGATTAACTCAGCAGTATAATTAAACAATAAAACATGAGAACCCCTGGATTAACTCTGTGGTATAATTAAACAATAAAACATGAGAACCCCTGGATTAACTCAGCAGTATAATTAAACAATAAAACATGAGAACCCCTGGATTAAACTCTGTGGTATAATTAAACAATAAAACATGAGAACCCCTGGATTAACTCAGCAGTATAATTAAACAATAAAACATGAGAACCCCTGGATTAACTCAGTAGTATAATTAAACATGAGAACCCCTGGATTAACTCAGTAGTATAATTAAACAATACAACATGAGAACCCCTGGATTAAACTCACCTAGTCAGTTGCACAACTGATTGCATTCAACTCTTAACCGCTAGGCTACCTGTTCTTAAGCACGACAGCAGGTGTGAAATGGCAAACACACAAACACACACACACACACACAGTTTGACTGCGGTGATGGCGTGTTTGGGCAAACCACAAAGGATAAACCATGATTATCGCTCTGTCTGTTGGTCGGTACCCTGCAGTACATGGTTGACTGATCTACACAAACACCTTGATATCCTGCTCCAGCCCCTTACAGTATTTAACCCAGACTGATATCTCCCTCTGGTAAACAGTATCTAACCCAGACTGATATCTCTGTTAAAACAGTATCTAACCCAGACTGATATCTCCCTCTGTTAAAACAGTATCTAACCCAGACTGATATCGCCCTCTGTTAAAACAGTATCTAACCCAGACTGATATCTTGGTTAAAACAGTATCTAACCCAGACTGATATCTCCCTCCGTTAAAACAGTATCTAACCCAGACTGATATCGCCCTCTGTTAAAACAGTATCTAACCCAGACTGATATCTCGGTTAAAACAGTATCTAACCCAGACTGATATCTCCCTCCGTTAAAACAGTATCTAACCCAGATTGATATCTCCCTCTGTTAAAACAGTATCTAACCCAGACTGATATCTCCCTCTGTTAAAACAGTATCTAACCCAGACTGATATCTCTGGTAAACAGTATCTAACCCAGACTGATATCTCTGGTAAACAGTATCTAACCCAGACTGATATCTCCCTCCGTTAAAACAGTATCTAACCCAGATTGATATCTCCCTCTGTTAAAACAGTATCTAACCCAGACTGATATCTCCCTCTGTTAAAACAGTATCTAAGCCAGACTGATATCTCTGGTAAACAGTATCTAACCCAGACTGATATCTCTGGTAAACAGTTTCTAACCCAGACTGATATCTCTAGTAAACAGTATCTAATCCAGACCTATATCTCTGTTAAAACAGTATCTAACCCAGACTGATATCTCTAGTAAACAGAATCGAAGCCAGACTGATATCTCTGGTAAACAGTATCTAACCCAGACTGATATCTCTGGTAAACAGTATCTAACCCAGACTGATATCTCTGTTAAAACAGTATCTAACCTAGACTGATATCTCTGATAAACAATATCTAACCCAGACTGATATCTCTGTTAAAACAGTATCTAACCTAGACTGATATCTCTGATAAACAGTATCTAACCCAGACTGATATCTCTGTTAAAACAGTATCTAACCTAGACTGATATCTCTGATAAACAGTGTCTAACCCAGACTGATATCTCTGATAAACAGTATCTAACCCAGACTGATATCTCTGATAAACAGTATCTAACCCAGACTGATATCTCTGATAAACAGTGTCTAACCCAGACTGATATCTCTGTTAAAACAGTATCTAACCCAGACTGATATCTCTGATAAACAGTATCTAACCCAGACTGATATCTCTGATAAACAGTGTCTAACCCAGACTGATATCTCTGTTAAAGCAGTATCTAACCCAGACTGATATCTCTGATAAACAGTATCTAACCTAGACTGATATCTCTGATAAACAGTATCTAACCCAGACTGATATCTCTGATAAACAGTATCTAACCCAGACTGATATCTCTAGTAAACAGTGTCTAACCCAGACTGATATCTCTGATAAACAGTGTCTAACCCAGACTGATATCTCTGATAAACAGTGTCTAACCCAGACTGATATCTCTGTTAAAGCAGTATCTAACCCAGACTGATATCTCTGATAAACAGTGTCTAACCCAGACTGATATCTCTGTTAAAGCAGTATCTAACCCAGACTGATATCTCTGATAAACAGTATCTAACCCAGACTGATATCTCTGATAAACAGTGTCTAACCCAGACTGATATCTCTGATAAACAGTATCTAACCCAGACTGATATCTCTGTTAAAGCAGTATCTAACCCAGACTGATATCTCTGATAAACAGTATCTAACCCAGACTGATATCTCTGTTAAAACAGTATCTAACCCAGACTGATATCTCTGATAAACAGTGTCTAACCCAGACTGATATCTCTGATAAACAGTGTCTAACCCAGACTGATATCTCTGATAAACAGTGTCTAACCCAGACTAATATCTCTGATAAACAGTATCTAACCCAGACTGATATCTCTGTTAAAGCAGTATCTAACCCAGACTGATATCTCTGATAAACAGTATCTAACCCAGACTGATATCTCTGATAAACAGTATCTAACCCAGACTGATTTCTCTGATAAACAGTGTCTAACCCAGACTGATATCTCTGATAAACAGTATCTAACCCAGACTGATATCTCTGATAAACAGTGTCTAACCCAGACTGATATCTCTGATAAACAGTATCTAACCCAGACTGATATCTCTGATAAACAGTATCTAACCCAGACTGATATCTCTGATAAACAGTATCTAACCCAGACTGATATCTCTAGTAAACAGTATCTAACCCAGACTGATATCTCTGTTAAAGCAGTATCTAACCCAGACTGATATCTCTGATAAACAGTATCTAACCCAGACTGATATCTCTAGTAAACAGTGTCTAACCCAGACTGATATCTCCTCTGGTAAACAAGGTTAGTTGTGTGACTAATCGATTGTGAATAACAGGGGTGTTCCCCATTTCTCTGAAATATTCTTTCCAATAAACAAATTACCTCTGTGGACATCTGTGTGAAAAGTGTGCGAGGGGAAAGGTGTGTGTGTGTGTGTGTGTGTGTGTGTGTGTGTGTGTGTGTGTGTGTGTGTGTGTGTGTGTGTGTGTGTGTGTGTGTGTGTGTGTGTGTGTGTGTGTGTGTGTTGTGTGTGTGTGTGTGTGTGTGTGTGTGTGTGTGTGTGTTAATTTATCCCTATTATTATGGAATGTTGACACACATTTAAGATCTTTAAGTGTCACACTTATGTAAAGAGCTCACACACACACACACACACACACACATACACACACCTGTGTAATCTTCACTGAATGCCAGTTCCTCCCCTGCGGGTTGACGCCCTACTTTGCATATTGGCAGAAATGTGTGCTGTCATGTCAGGGTGGTGTGTGTGTGTGTGTGTGTGTGTGTGTGTGTGTGTGTGTGTGTGTGTGTGTGTGTGTGTGTGTGTGTGTGTGTGTGTGTGTGTGTGTGTGTGTGTGTGTACAGTGCTCTTAAGTTATATAAAATGTCTGGGTGTGTTTCACAAGGGAAACAAAGAGACATTTTGAGTTACCGTGTGGCGCAGTGACGTCACTACAGACCCTGGTTCGATTCCTGACTGTATCACAGCGGTCTAAGACTCTGCATCTCGGTTGCGTGAGGCATCACTACAGACCCTGGTTTGATTCCTGACTGTAATCACAGCGGTCTAAGACTCTGCATCTCGGGTGCGTGAGGCGTCACTACAGACCCTGGTTCGATTCCAGGCTGTATCACAGCGGTCTAAGGCACTGCATATCGGGTGCGTGAGGCATCACTACAGACCCTGGTTCGATTCCGGGCTGCATCTCCGTGCTAGAGGTGTCACTACAGAC
Source organism: Oncorhynchus tshawytscha (assembly GCF_018296145.1). NCBI lineage: Eukaryota > Metazoa > Chordata > Actinopteri > Salmoniformes > Salmonidae > Oncorhynchus > Oncorhynchus tshawytscha. The sequence continues at coordinate 130,153 of NW_024609306.1, forward strand.
CCTGGTTCTATCCCGGGCTGCATCTCAGTACTAGAAGCGTCACTACAGACCCTGGTTCTATCCCGGGCTGTATCTCAGTGCTAGAGGCGTCACTACAGACCCTGGTTCTATCCCAGGCTGTATCTCAGTGCTAGAGGCGTTACTACAGACCCTGGTTCTATCCCGGGCTGTATCTCAGTGCTAGAGGCGTCACTACAGACCCTGGTTTGAATCGAATGAATGAATTTGGTCCTGAGGTCACACATTGTTAGAGCTCCTGATGGTCCTGAGGTCACACATTGTTAGAGCTCCTCATGGTCCTGAGATCACACATTGTTAGAGCTGTTATGGTCCTGAGGTCACACATTGTAAAGAGCTCCTCATGGTCCTGAGGTCACACATTGTTAGAGCTCCTCATGGTCCTCATGGAGCTCTCATGGTCCTAAGGTCACACATTGTAAAGAGCTCCTCATGGTCCTGAGGTCACACATTGTTAGAGCTGTTATGGTCCTGAGGTCACACATTGTAAAGAGCTCCTCATGGTCCTGAGGTCAGACATTGTTAGAGCTGTTATGGTCCTGAGGTCACACATTGTTAGAGCTCCTCATGGTCCTGAGGTCACACATTGTTAGAGCTGCTATGGTCCTGAGGTCACACATTGTTAGAGCTCCTCATGGTCCTGAGGTCACACATTGTTAGAGCTCCTCATGGTCCTGAGGTCACACATTGTAAAGAGCTCCTCATGGTCCTGAGGTCAGACATTGTTAGAGCTCCTCATGGTCCTGAGGTCACACATTGTTAGAGCTGTTATGGTCCTGAGGTCACACATTGTAAAGAACTCCTCATGGTCCTGAGGTCAGACATTGTTAGAGCTCCTCATGGTCCTGAGGTCACACATTGTAAAGAGCTCCTCATGGTCCTGAGGTCACACATTGTTAGAGCTCCTCGTGGTCCTGAGGTCACACATTGTTAGAGCTGTTATGGTCCTGAGGTCACACATTGTTAGAGCTCCTCATGGTCCTGAGGTCACACATTGTTAGAGCTGTTCGTGGTCCTGAGGTCACACATTGTTAGAGCTGTTATGGTCCTGAGGTCACACATTGTAAAGAGCTGTTATGGTCCTGAGGTCACACATTGTTAGAGCTCCTCATGGTCCTGAGGTCACACATTTTTAGAGCTCCTCATGGTCCTAAGGTCACACATTGTAAAGAGCTCCTCATGGTCCTGAGGTCACACATTGTAAAGAGCTGTCATGGTCCTGAGGTCCCACATTGTTAGAGCTCCTCATGGTCCTGAGGTCACACATTGTTAGAGCTCCTCATGGTCCTGAGGTCACACATTGTAAAGAGCTCCTCATGGTCCTGAGGTCACACATTGTTAGAGCTGTTATGGTCCTGAGGTCACACATTGTTAGAGCTGTAATGGTCCTGAGGTCACACATTGTTAGAGCTCCTCATGGTCCTGAGGTCACACATTGTAAAGAGCTCCTCATGGTCCTGAGGTCACACATTGTTAGAGCTGTTATGGTCCTGAGGTCAGACATTGTAAAGAGCTCCTCATGGTCCTGAGGTCATACATTGTCAGAGCTGTAATGGTCCTGAGGTCACACATTGTTAGAGCTCCTCATGGTCCTGAGGTCACACATTGTAAAGAGCTCCTCATGGTCCTGAGGTCAGACATTGTCAGAGCTGTAATGGTCCTGAGGTCACACATTGTTAGAGCTCCTCATGGTCCTGAGGTCATACATTGTTAGAGCTCCTCATGGTCCTGAGGTCAGACATTGTAAAGAGCTCCTCATGGTCCTGAGGTCACACATTGTAAAGAGCTCCTTGTGGTCCTGAGGTCACACATTGTTAGAGCTGCTCATGGTCCTGAGGTCACACATTGTTAGAGCTGTTATGGTCCTGAGGTCAGACATTGTAAAGAGCTCCTCATGGTCCTGAGGTCACACATTGTAAAGAGCTCCTCATGGTCCTGAGGTCACACATTGTTAGAGCTGCTCATGGTCCTGAGGTCACACATTGTTAGAGCTGTTATGGTCCTGAGGTCAGACATTGTAAAGAGCTCCTCATGGTCCTGAGGTCACACATTGTCAGAGCTGTAATGGTCCTGAGGTCACACATTGTTAGAGCTCCTCATGGTCCTGAGGTCATACATTGTCAGAGCTGTAATGGTCCTGAGGTCACACATTGTTAGAGCTCCTCATGGTCCTGAGGTCATACATTGTTAGAGCTGTAATGGTCCTGAGGTCAGACATTGTTAGAGCTGTTATGGTCCTGAGGTCACACATTGTTAGAGCTGTTATGGTCCTGAGGTCACACATTGTTAGAGCTCCTCATGGTCCTGAGGTCACACATTGTAAATAGCTCCTTGTGGTCCTGAGGTCACACATTGTTAGAGCTGTTATGGTCCTGAGGTCAGACATTGTTAGAGCTCCTCGTGGTCCTGAGGTCACACATTGTCAGAGCTGTAATGGTCCTGACGTCACACATTGTTAGCAAGTCATCTCCACACATCACACACACACACTTCCCCGCATACACACACACACACACCTCGCACGCAGTTGTGTGTGTACGCGTGTGTGTGTTTGGGCGGGGGTTCTCTGTGTTGTCTCTAGCAGTCTGTTGGGAGTGTGCTTCCTCTCCAGGGTTCACAAATACCCTGCCGACGCCCCTGTGTCTGTGAGTGTATTGTTGTGTGGGTCTATGAATCTGACCTGTCTGTCTGTCTGTTGTTTAACAGAGAGTCTGTCTGTCTGTCTGTCTATCTGTCTATTGTTTAACAGAGAGTCTGTCTGTCTGTCTGTCTGTCTGTCTGTCTATCTGTCTATTGTTTAACAGAGAGTCTGTCTGTCTGTCTGTCTGTCTATCTGTCTATTGTTTAACAGAGAATCTGTCTGTCTGTCTGTCTGTCTGTCTGTCTGTCTGTCTGTCTGTCTGTCTGTCTGTCTGTCTGTCTGTCTGTCTGTCTGTCTGTCTGTCGTTTAACAGAGAATCTGTCTGTCTGTCTGTCTGTCTATTGTTTAACAGAGAGTCTGTCTGTCTGTCTGTCTGTCTATCTGTCTATTGTTTAACAGAGAGTCTGTCTGTCTGTCTATCTGTCTATTGTTTAACAGAGAGTCTGTCTGTCTGTCTATCTGTCTATCTGTCTATTGTTTAACAGAGAATCTGTCTGTCTGTCTGTCTGCCTGTCTGTCTGTCTGTCTGTCTGTCTGTCTGTCGTTTAACAGAGAATCTGTCTGTCTGTCTGTCTGTCTGTCTGTCTGTCTGTCTATTGTTTAACAGAGAATCTGTCTGTCTGTCTGTCTGTCTGTCTATCTGTCTGTCTGTCTGTCTGTCTGTCGTTTAACAGAGAATCTGTCTGTCTGTCTGTCTGTCTGTCTGTCTGTCTGTCTGTCTGTCGTTTAACAGAGAATCTCCGTCTGTCTGTCTGTCTGTCTGTCTGTCTGTCTGTCTGTCTGTCTGTCTGTCTGTCTGTCTGTCTGTCTGTCTGTCGTGTAGGTCTGTCTGTCTGTCTGTATGTCTGTCTGTCTGTCGTGTAGGTCTGTCTTAATGTTTTCCTCTGAGGTGATCCTCCCAGCCCTAAAGAGAGAGAATAGATACCCCTAACACAATCTGCCCTAACACAATCTGCCCTAACACAATCTGCCCTAACACAATCTGCCCTAACACAATCTGCCCTAACACAATCTGCCCTAACACAATCTGTCCTAACACAATCTGCCCTAACACAATCTGCCCTAACACAATCTGTCCTAACACAATCTACACTAACACAATCTGCCCTAACATAATCTGCCCTAACACCATCTGTCCTAACACAATCTGCCCTAACATAATCTGCCCTAACACCATCTGTCCTAACACAATCTGCCCTAACACAATCTGCCCTAACACCATCTGTCCTAACACAATCTGCCCTAACATAATCTGCCCTAACACCATCTGTCCTAACACAATCTGCCCCTAACATAATCTGCCCTAACACCATCTGTCCTAACACAATCTGCTCTAACACAATCTGCCCTAACACAATCTGTCTGTCTGTCTGTCTGTGACAGAGAGCAGAAGGAGAGAGGGGGAGGAGAGAGAGAGAGAGAGAGGGGGCAGAAGGAGAGAGAGAGGGGGGCAGAAGGAGAGAGAGAGAGGGGGCAGAAGGAGAGAGAGAGAGGGAGCCCAGATGGAGAGAGAGAGGGGCAGAAGGAGAGAGAGGGGAGCCCAGATGGAGAGAGAGAGGGGGCAGAAGGAGAGAGAGAGGGGGGCAGAAGGAGGGAGAGGGGAGAGAGAGAGAGACAGAGATGAGAGAGACAGAGATGAGAGACAGAGAGAGAGAGAGAGAGAGAGAGAGAGAGAGAGAGAGAGAGAGAGAGAGCCCACTGACCCCCCTAGACACAACAACGACAACATAACCAACAAAACAGGTCACAACTCCAGTAGCTCTGTCTCACGATGGTGTTTATGTACATAGTCAATGGTAGGCTTGGAGGGGACTCCTACGGTAGGTTCACCTATAGCTCTGTTACATCCTGGGTATGTACATAGTCAATGGTAGGCTTGGAGGGGACTCCTACGGTAGGTTCACCTGTAGCTCTGTTACATCCTGGGTATGTACATAGTCAATGGTAGGCTTCGAGGGGACTTCAACCCACCCAGAGTCTCTCAGAGCGTTCACAGTCAGTCCACTGACCTCAACCCAGAGTCTCTCAGAGCGTTCAGTCCACTGACACCTCTATCAGATCACAGCAAAATCACAGTCTACTTGAACAGAGCAATACTCAACCTACACACTATTAAGAGATGCTTTAGCTGGAAGGAAGGAAGGAAGGAAGGAAGGAAGGAAGGAAGGAAGGAAGGAAGGAAGGAAGGAAGGAAGGAAGGAAGGAAGGAAGGAAGGAAGGAAGGAAGGAAGGAAGGAAGGAAGGAAGTGTAGAAACATCACAAACAAAAAACTATCCAATCCCTCCTAGACAACTTCCTGGACTAAATGTTCCCCTGCAACAGTGAAGATGTAAACTTAGCAGTAGGAAGCCTGGACTAAATGTTCCTCTGCAACAGTGAAGATGTAAACTTAGCAGTAGGAAGCCTGGACTAAATGTTCCCCTGCAACAGTGAAGATTTAAACTTAGCAGTAGGAAGCCTGGACTAAATGTTTCCCTGTTTCACTAAAACATAGAGCCCCAGAAACCCAAAGGCCTGAGCCTTCACTACAGTGAATCACTAAAACATAGAGCCCCAGAAACCCAAAGGCCTGAGCCTTCACTACAGTGAATCACTAAAACATAGAGCCCCAGAAACCCAAAGGCCTGAGCCTTCACTACAGTGAATCACTAAAACATAGAGCCCCAGAAACCCAAAGGCCTGAGCCTTCACTACAGTGAATCACTAAAACATAGAGCCCCAGAAACCCAAAGGCCTGAGCCTTCACTACAGTGAATCACTAAAACATAGAGCCCCAGAAACCCAAAGGCCTGAGCCTTCACTACAGTGAATCACTAAAACATAGAGCCCCAGAAACCCAAAGGCCTGAGCCTTCA
>NW_024609307.1:0-135682 GCF_018296145.1 Oncorhynchus tshawytscha
GCTGAGGTACTAGTTACTCCATACCAACACTAGATGAGGCTGAGGTACTAGTTACTCCATACCAACACTAGATGAGGCTGAGGTACTAGTTACTCCATACCAACACTAGATGAGGCTGAGGTACTACAGTTACTCCATACCAACACTAGATGAGGCTGAGGTACTAGACTAGATGAGGCTGAGGTACTAGTTACTCCATACCAACACTAGATGAGGCTGAGGTACTAGTTACTCCATACCAACACTAGATGAGGCTGAGGTACTAGTTACTCCATACCAACACTAGATGAGGCTGAGGTACTAGTTACTCCATACCAACTAGATGAGGCTAGATGAGGCTGAGGGTACTAGTTAATCCATACCAACACTAGATGAGGCTGAGGTACTAGTTAATCCATACCAACACTAGATGAGGCTGAGGTACTAGTTACTCCATACCAATGCTAGATGAGGCTGAGGTACTAGTTAATCCATACCAACACTAGATGAGGCTGAGGTACTACAGTTACTCCATACCAACACTAGATGAGGCTGAGGTACTAGTTACTCCATACCAACACTAGATGAGGCTGAGGTACTAGTTACTCCATACCAACACTAAGGCTGAGGTACTACAGTTACTCCATACCAACACTAGATGAGGCTGAGGTACTGAGGTACAGTTACTCCATACCAACACTAGATGAGGCTGAGGTACTAGTTACTCCATACCAACACTAGATGAGGCTGAGGTACTAGTTACTCCATACCAACACTAGATGAGGCTGAGGTACTAGTTACTCCATACCAACACTAGATGAGGCTGAGGTACTAGTTACTCCATACCAACACTAGATGAGGCTGAGGTACTAGTTACTCCATACCAATGCTAGATGAGGCTGAGGTACTAGTTACTCCATACCAACGCTAGAAGAGGCTGAGGTACTAGTTACTCCATACCAACGCTAGATGATGCTGAGGTACTAGTTACTCCATACCAACACTAGATGAGGCTGAGGTACTAGTTACTCCATACCAACACTAGATGAGGCTGAGGTACTACAGTTACTCCATACCAACGCTAGAAGAGGCTTAGGTACTAGTTACTCCATACCAACACTAGATGAGGCTGAGGTACTAGTTACTCCATACCAACACTAGATGAGGCTGAGGTACTAGTTACTCCATACCAACACTAGATGAGGCTGAGGTACTACAGTTACTCCATACCAACACTAGATGAGGCTGAGGTACTAGTTACTCCATACCAACACTAGATGAGGCTGAGGTACTACAGTTACTCCATACCAACACTAGATGAGGCTGAGGTACTACAGTTACTCCATACCAACACTAGATGAGGCTGAGGTACTAGTTACTCCATACCAACACTAAGGCTGAGGTACTACAGATACTCCATACCAACACTAGATGAGGCTGAGGTACTAGTTACTCCATACCAACACTAGATGAGGCTGAGGTACTAGTTACTCCATACCAACACTAGATGAGGCTGAGGTACTACAGTTACTCCATACCAACACTAGATGAGGCTGAGGTACTAGTTACTCCATACCAACACTAGATGAGGCTGAGGTACTACAGTTACTCCATACCAACACTAGATGAGGCTGAGGTACTACAGTTACTCCATACCAACACTAGATGAGGCTGAGGTACTAGTTACTCCATACCAACACTAGATGAGGCTGAGGTACTACAGTTACTCCATACCAACACTAGATGAGGCTGAGGTACTAGTTACTCCATACCAACACTAGATGAGGCTGAGGTACTACAGTTACTCCATACCAACACTAGATGAGGCTGAGGTACTAGTTACTCCATACCAACGCTAGATGAGGCTGAGGTACTAGTTACTCCATACCAACACTAGATGAGGCTGAGGTACTACAGTTACTCCATTCCAACACTACATGAGGCTGAGGTACTAGTTACTCCATACCAACGCTAGATGAGGCTGAGGTACTAGTTACTCCATACCAACACTAGATGAGGCTGAGGTACTAGTTACTCCATACCAACACTAGATGAGGCTGAGTTACTCCATACCAACAACACTAGATGAGGCTGAGGTACTAGTTACTCCATACCAACACTAGATACCAACACTAGATGAGGCTGAGGTACTAGTTACTCCATACCAACACTAGATGAGGCTGAGGTACTAGTTTCCATACCAACACTAGATGAGGCTGAGGTACTCAGTTACTCCATACCAACACTAGATGAGGCTGAGGTACTAGTTACTCCCATACCAACAACTGAGGTACTAGTTACTCCATACCAACACTAGATGAGGCTGAGGTACTAGTTACTCCATACCAACACTAGATGAGGCTGAGGTACTAGTTACTCCATACCAACTGAGGCTGAGGTAGTTACTCCATACTCACTAGATGAGGCTGAGGTACTACAGTTACTCCATACCAACACTAGATGAGGCAGTTACTCCATACCAACACTAGATGAGGCTGAGGTACTGTTACTCCATACCAACCTAGATGAGGCTGGTACCAACACTAGGAGGTTACTCCATACCAACACTAGATGAGGCTGAGGTTACTCCATACCAACACTAGATGAGGCTGAGGTACTAGAGGTCTGCACAGTTACTCCATACCAACACCAAACTAGATGAGGCTGAGGTACTAGTTACTCCTACCAACACTAGATGAGGCTGAGGTACTAGTTACTCCATACCAACACTAGATGAGGCTGAGGATGCTACCAACACTAGATGAGGTACTAGAGGTACTAGTTATCCATACCAAAGTTACTCCATACCAACACTAGATGAGGCTGAGGTACTAGTTACTCCATACCAACACTAGATGAGGCTGAGGTACAGTACAGGTGTTACTCCATACCAACACTAGAGAGGCTGGGACTGAGGCTGAGGTACTAGTTACTCCATAAAACTAGATGAGCTTCTAGTTACTCCATACCAACACTAGATGAGGCTGAGTTACTCCATACCAACACTAGTGAGGCTGAGGTAAAGTTACTCCATACCAACACTAGATGAGGCTGGTACTAGGTACAACACTAGTTACTCTTACTACCACTAGATGAGGCTTAACTAGATGAGGCTGAGGTACTAGTTACTCCATACCAACACTAGATGAGGCTGAGGTACTAGTTACTCCATACCACACTAGATGACTAGTTACTCCATACCAACACTAGATGAGGCTGAGGTACTAGTACTCCATACACTAGATGAGGCTTACTCCATACATGCTGAGGTACTAGTTACTCCATACCAACACTAGATGAGGCTGAGGTACTACAGTTACTCCATACCAACACTAGATGAGGCTGTACTAGTTACTCCATACCAACACTAGATGAGGCTGAGGTATGTTACTCCATACCAACACTAGATGAGGCTGAGGTTAGTTACTCCATACCAAACACTAGATGAGGCTGAGGTACTAGTTACTCCATACCAACACCATATGTTACTCCATACCAACACTAGATGAGGCTGAGGTACTAGTTACTCCATACCAACACTAGATGAGGCTGAGGTACTAGTTACTCCATACCAACACTAGATGAGGCTGAGGTACTAGTTACTCCATCACTGAGGTACTACAGTTACTCCATACCAACACTAGATGAGGCTGAGGTACTAGTTACTACTAGATGCCACTAGATGAGGCTGAGGTACTAGTTACTCCATACCCACTAGATGACACTAGAGATGAGGCTTTTTTCCATGAGGTACTACTAGTTACTCCATGCTAGATGAGGCTGAGGTACTAGTTACATACCAACAACACTAGATGAGGCTGAGGTACTAGAAGCACAAGGCTGCTACCAACACTAGATGAGGCTGAGGTACTAGTTACTCCATACCAGGTGTACTAGTTACTCCATACCAACACTAGATGATTTGATTTGAGGCTAGATGAGGCTGAGGTACTAGTTACTCCATACCAACACTAGATGAGGCTGAGGTACTAGTTACTCCATACCAACACTAGATGAGGCTGAGGTACTACAGTTACTCCATACCAACACTAGATGAGGCTGAGGTACTAGTTACTCCATACCAACACTAGATGAGGCTGAGGTACTACAGTTACTCCATACCAACACTAGATGAGGCTGAGGTACTAGTTACTCCATACCAACACTAGATGAGGCTGAGGTGAGGTACTAGATACTCCATACCAACACTAGATGAGGCTGAGGTACTACAGTTACTCCATACCAACACTAGATGAGGCTGAGGTACTAGTTACTCCATACCAACACTAGATGAGGCTGAGGTACTACAGTTACTCCATACCAACACTAGATGAGGCTGAGGTACTAGTTATCCATACCAACACTAGATACCAACACTAGATGAGGCTGAGGTACTAGTTACTCCATACCAACACTAGATGAGGCTGAGGTACTAGTTACTCCATACCAACACTAGATGAGGCTGAGGTACTAGTTACTCCATACCAACACTAGATGAGGCTGAGGTACTAGTTACTCCATACCAACACTAGATGAGGCTGAGGTACTAGTTACTCCATACCAACACTAGATGAGGCTGAGGTACTACCAACACTAGTTACTCCATACCAACACTAGATGAGGCTGAGGTACTAGTTACTCCATACCAACACTAGATGAGGCTGAGGTACTAGTTACTCCATACCAACGCTAGATGAGGCTGAGGTACTAGTTAATCCATACCAACACTAGATGAGGCTGAGGTACTAGTTACTCCATACCAACACTAGATGAGGCTGAGGTACTAGTTACTCCATACCAACACTAGATGAGGCTGAGGTACTACAGTTACTCCATACCAACACTAGATGAGGCTGAGGTACTAGTTACTCCATACCAACACTAGATGAGGCTGAGGTACTACAGTTACTCCATACCAACACTAGATGAGGCTGAGGTACTAGTTACTCCATACCAACGCTAGATGAGGCTGAGGTACTAGTTACTCCATACCAACGCTAGATGAGGCTGAGGTACTAGTTACTCCATACCAACACTAGATGAGGCTGAGGTACTAGTTAATCCATACCAACACTAGATGAGGCTGAGGTACTAGTTACTCCATACCAACACTAGATGAGGCTGAGGTACTAGTTACTCCATACCAACACTAGATGAGGCTGAGGTACTAGTTACTCCATACCAACACTAGATGAGGCTGAGGTACTAGTTACTCCATACCAACACTAGATGAGGCTGAGGTACTAGTTACTCCATACTAGAAGGCTAGATGAGGCTGAGGTACTAGTTACTCCATACCAACACTAGATGAGGCTGAGGTACTAGTTACTCCATACCAACACTAGATGAGGCTGAGGTACTAGTTACTCCATACCAACACTACTCCATACCAACACTAGATGAGGCTGAGGTACTACAGTTACTCCATACCAACGCTAGAAGAGGCTTAGGTACTAGTTACTCCATACCAAGGCTAGATGAGGCTGAGGTACTAGTTACTCCATACCAACACTAGATGAGGCTGAGGTACTAGTTACTCCATACCAACACTAGATGAGGCTGAGGTACTACAGTTACTCCATACCAACGCTATATGAGGCTGGGGTACTTCAGTTACTCCATACCAACACTAGATGAGGCTGAGGTACTAGTTACTCCATACCAACACTAGATGAGGCTGAGGTACTAGTTAATCCATACCAACACTAGATGAGGCTGAGGTACTAGTTACCTCATACCAACGCTAGATGAGGCTGAGGTACTAGTTAATCCATACCAACACTAGATGAGGCTGAGGTACTAGTTACTCCATACCAACGCTAGATGAGGCTGAGGTACTAGTTAATCCATACCAACACTAGATGAGGCTGAGGTACTAGTTACTCCATACCAACACTAGATGAGGCTGAGGTACTAGTTACTCCATACCAACACTAGATGAGGCTGAGGTACTACAGTTACTCCATACCAACACTAGATGAGGCTGAGGTACTAGTTACTCCATACCAACACTAGATGAGGCTGAGGTACTACCAACACTAGAGTTACTCCATACCAACACTAGATGAGGCTGAGGGTACTAGTTACTCCATACCAACACTAGATGAGGCTGAGGTACTACAGTTACTCCATACCAACACTAGATGAGGCTGAGGTACTACAGTTACTCCATACCAACACTAGATGAGGCTGAGGTACTAGTTACTCCATACCAACACTAGATGAGGCTGAGGTACTACTCCAGTTACTCCATACCAACACTAGATGAGGCTGAGGTACTAGTTACTCCATACCAACACTAGATGAGGCTGAGGTACTAGTTACTCCATACCAACACTAGATGAGGCTGAGGTACTAGTTACTCCATACCAACACTAGATGAGGCTGAGGTACTACTAGTTACTCCATACCAACACTAGATGAGGCTGAGGTACTAGTTACTCCATACCAACGCTAGATGAGGCTGAGGTACTAGTTACTCCATACCAACACTAGATGAGGCTGAGGTACTAGTTACTCCATACCAACACTAGATGAGGCTGAGGTACTAGTTACTCCATACCAACACTAGATGAGGCTGAGGTACTAGTTACTCCATACCAACACTAGATGAGGCTGAGGTACTAGTTACTCCATACCAACACTAGATGAGGCTGAGGTACTAGTTACTCCATACCAACACTAGATGAGGCTGAGGTACTAGTTACTCCATACCAACACTAGATGAGGCTGAGGTACTAGTTACTCCATACCAACACTAGATGAGGCTGAGGTACTAGTTACTCCATACCAACACTAGATGAGGCTGAGGTACTCCATACCAACACTAGTTACTCCATACCAACACTAGATGAGGCTGAGGTACTACAGTTACTCCATACCAACACTAGATGAGGCTGAGGTACTAGTTACTCCATACCAACACTAGATGAGGCTGAGGTACTACAGTTACTCCATACCAACACTAGATGAGGCTGAGGTACTAGTTACTCCATACCAACACTAGATGAGGCTGAGGTACTAGTTACTCCATACCAACACTAGATGAGGCTGAGGTACTAGTTACTCCATACCAACACTAGATGAGGCTGAGGTACTAGTTACTCCATACCAACGCTAGATGAGGCTGAGGTACTAGTTACTCCATACCAACACTAGATGAGGCTGAGGTACTAGTTACTCCATACCAACGCTAGATGAGGCTGAGGTACTAGTTACTCCATACCAACACTAGATGAGGCTGAGGTACTACAGTTACTCCATACCAACACTAGATGAGGCTGAGGTACTAGTTACTCCATACCAACACTAGATGAGGCTGAGGTACTACAGTTACTCCATACCAACACTAGATGAGGCTGAGGTACTATAGTTACTCAATACCAACACTAGATGAGGCTGAGGTACTACAGTTACTCCATACCAACACTAGATGAGGCTGAGGTACTAGTTACTCCATACCATACCAAGGCTAGATGAGGCTGAGGTACTAGTTACTCCATACCAACACTAGATGAGGCTGAGGTACTACAGTTACTCCATACCAACACTAGATGAGGCTGAGGTACTATAGTTACTCCATACCAACACTAGATGAGGCTGAGGTACTACAGTTACTCCATACCAACACTAGATGAGGCTGAGGTACTAGTTACTCCATACCAACACTAGATGAGGCTGAGGTACTAGTTACTCCATACCAACACTAGATGAGGCTGAGGTACTAGTTACTCCATACCAACACTAGATGAGGCTGAGGTACTACAGTTACTCCATACCAACACTAGATGAGGCTGAGGTATTAGTTACTCCATACCAACACTAGATGAGGCTGAGGTACTACAGTTACTCCATACCAACACTAGATGAGGCTGAGGTACTACTAGTTACTCCATACCAACAGGCTGATAGATGAGGCTGAGGTACTACTAGTTACTCCATACCAACACTAGATGAGGCTGAGGTACTAGTTACTCCATACCAACACTAGATGAGGCTGAGGTACTAGTTACTCCATACCAACACTAGATGAGGCTGAGGTACTAGTTACTCCATACCAACACTAGATGAGGCTGAGGTACTAGTTACTCCATACCAACACTAGATGAGGCTGAGGGTACTAGTTACTCCATACCAACACTAGATGAGGCTGAGGTACTAGTTAATCCATACCAACACTAGATGAGGCTGAGGTACTACAGTTACTCCATACCAACGCTAGATGAGGCTGAGGTACTAGTTACTCCATACCAACACTAAGGCTGAGGTACTACAGATACTCCATACCAACACTAGATGAGGCTGAGGTACTAGTTACTCCATACCAACACTAGATGAGGCTGAGGTACTAGTTACTCCATACCAACACTAGATGAGGCTGAGGTACTACAGTTACTCCATAACAACGCTAGAAGAGGCTGAGGTACTAGTTACTCCATACCAACGCTAGATGATGCTGAGGTACTAGTTACTCCATACCAACACTAGATGAGGCTGAGGTACTAGTTACTCCATACCAACACTAGATGAGGCTGAGGTACTAGTTACTCCATACCAACACTAAGGCTGAGGTACTACAGTTACTCCATACCAACACTAGATGAGGCTGAGGTACTAGTTACTCCATACCAACACTAGATGAGGCTGAGGTACTAGTTACTCCATACCAACACTAGATGAGGCTGAGGTACTAGTTACTCCATACCAACACTAGATGAGGCTGAGGTACTAGTTACTCCATACCAACACTAGATGAGGCTGAGGTACTACAGTTACTCCATACCAACACTAGATGAGGCTGAGGTACTAGTTACTCCATACCAACACTAGATGAGGCTGAGGTACTAGTTACTCCATACCAACACTAGATGAGGCTGAGGTACTACAGTTACTCCATACCAACACTAGATGAGGCTGAGGTACTAGTTACTCCATACCAACACTAGATGAGGCTGAGGTACTACAGTTACTCCATACCAACACTAGATGAGGCTGAGGTACTACAGTTACTCCATACCAACACTAGATGAGGCTGAGGTACTACAGTTACTCCATACCAACACTAGATGAGGCTGAGGTACTAGTTACTCCATACCAACACTAGATGAGGCTGAGGTACTACAGTTACTCCATACCAACACTAGTTACTCCATACCAACACTAGATGAGGCTGAGGTACTAGTTACTCCATACCAACACTAGATGAGGCTGAGGTACTAGTTACTCCATACCAACACTAGATGAGGCTGAGGTACTAGTTACTCCATACCAACACTAGATGAGGCTGAGGTACTAGTTACTCCATACCAACACTAGATGAGGCTGAGGTACTAGTTACTCCATACCAACACTAGATGAGGCTGAGGTACTACAGTTACTCCATAACAACGCTAGAAGAGGTTGAGGTACTAGTTACTCCATACCAACGCTAGATGATGCTGAGGTACTAGTTACTCCATACCAACACTAGATGAGGCTGAGGTACTACAGTTACTCCATACCAACGCTAGAAGAGGCTTAGGTACTAGTTACTCCATACCAAGGCTAGATGAGGCTGAGGTACTAGTTACTCCATACCAACACTAGATGAGGCTGAGGTACTAGTTACTCCATACCAACACTAGATGAGGCTGAGGTACTAGTTACTCCATACCAACACTAGATGAGGCTGAGGTACTAGTTACTCCATACCAACACTAGATGAGGCTGAGGTACTACAGTTACTCCATACCAACGCTAGAAGAGGCTTAGGTACTAGTTACTCCATACCAAGGCTAGATGAGGCTGAGGTACTAGTTACTCCATACCAACACTAGATGAGGCTGAGGTACTAGTTACTCCATACCAACACTAGATGAGGCTGAGGTACTACAGTTACTCCATACCAACACTAGATGAGGCTGAGGTACTACAGTTACTCCATACCAACACTAGATGAGGCTGAGGTACTAGTTACTCCATACCAACACTAAGGCTGAGGTACTACAGATACTCCATACCAACACTAGATGAGGCTGAGGTACTAGTTACTCCATACCAACACTAGATGAGGCTGAGGTACTAGTTACTCCATACCAACGCTAGATGAGGCTGAGGTACTAGTTAATCCATACCAACACTAGATGAGGCTGAGGTACTAGTTACTCCATACCAACACTAGATGAGGCTGAGGTACTAGTTACTCCATACCAACACTAGATGAGGCTGAGGTACTAGTTACTCCATACCAACACTAGATGAGGCTGAGGTACTAGTTACTCCATACCAACACTAGATGAGGCTGAGGTACTACAGTTACTCCATACCAACACTAGATGAGGCTGAGGTACTAGTTACTCCATACCAACACTAGATGAGGCTGAGGTACTAGTTACTCCATACCAACACTAGATGAGGCTGAGGTACTACAGTTACTCCATACCAACACTAGATGAGGCTGAGGTACTACAGTTACTCCATACCAACACTAGATGAGGCTGAGGTACTAGTTACTCCATACCAACACTAGATGAGGCTGAGGTACTACAGTTACTCCATACCAACACTAGATGAGGCTGAGGTACTAGTTACTCCATACCAACACTAGATGAGGCTGAGGTACTACAGTTACTCCATACCAACACTAGATGAGGCTGAGGTACTACAGTTACTCCATACCAACACTAGATGAGGCTGAGGTACTAGTTACTCCATACCAACACTAGATGAGGCTGAGGTACTAGTTACTCCATACCAACACTAGATGAGGCTGAGGTACTACAGTTACTCCATACCAACGCTAGAAGAGGCTGAGGTACTAGTTACTCCATACCAACGCTAGATGAGGCTGAGGTACTAGTTACTCCATACCAACACTAGATGAGGCTGAGGTACTAGTTACTCCATACCAACACTAGATGAGGCTGAGGTACTACAGTTACTCCATACCAACGCTAGAAGAGGCTTAGGTACTAGTTACTCCATACCAAGGCTAGATGAGGCTGAGGTACTAGTTACTCCATACCAACACTAGATGAGGCTGAGGTACTAGTTACTCCATACCAACACTAGATGAGGCTGAGGTACTAGTTACTCCATACCAACACTAGATGAGGCTGAGGTACTAGTTACTCCATACCAACACTAGATGAGGCTGAGGTACTAGTTACTCCATACCAACACTAGATGAGGCTGAGGTACTGAGGCTAGATGAGGCTGAGGTAGTTACTCCATACCAACACTAGATGAGGCTGAGGTACTAGTTACTCCATACCAACACTAGATGAGGCTGAGGTACTAGTTACTCCATACCAACACTAGATGAGGCTGAGGTACTAGTTACTCCATACCAACACTAGATGAGGCTGAGGTACTAGTTACTCCATACCAACACTAGATGAGGCTGAGGTACTAGTTACTCCATACCAACACTAGATGAGGCTGAGGTACTAGTTACTCCATACCAACACTAGATGAGGCTGAGGTACTAGTACTAGTTACTAGTTACTCCATACCAACACTAGATGAGGCTGAGGTACTAGTTACTCCATACCAACACTAGATGAGGCTGAGGTACTAGTTACTCCATACCAACACTAGATGAGGCTGAGGTACTACCAACACTAGATGAGTTACTCCATACCAACACTAGATGAGGCTGAGGTACTAGTTACTCCATACCAAGTTACTCCATACCAACACTAGATGAGGCTGAGGTACTACAGTTACTCCATACCAACACTAGATGAGGCTGAGGTACTAGTTACTCCATACCAACACTAGATGAGGCTGAGGTACTACAGTTACTCCATACCAACACTAGATGAGGCTGAGGTACTAGTTACTCCATACCAACACTAGATGAGGCTGAGGTACTAGTTACTCCATACCAACACTAGATGAGGCTGAGGTACTAGTTACTCCATACCAACACTAGATGAGGCTGAGGTACTAGTTACTCCATACCAACACTAGATGAGGCTGAGGTACAACACTAGATGAGGCTACTCCATACCAACACTAGATGAGGCTGAGGTACTACAGTTACTCCATACCAACACTAGATGAGGATGAGGCTGAGGAGGCTGAGTTACTCCATACCAACACTAGATGAGGCTGAGGTACAACACTAGAGTTACTCCATACCAACACTAGATGAGGCTGAGGTACTAGTTACTCCATACCAACACTAGATGAGGCTGAGGTACTAGTTACTCCATACAACACTAGATGAGGCTGAGGTACTAGTTACTCCATACCAACACTAGATGAGGCTGAGGTACTAGTTACTCCATACCAACACTAGATGAGGCTGAGGTACTAGTTACTCCATACCAACACTAGATGAGGCTGAGGTACTAGTTACTCCATACCAACACTAGATGAGGCTGAGGTACTAGTTACTCCATACCAACACTAGATGAGGCTGAGGTACTAGTTACTCCATACCAACACTAGATGAGGCTGAGGTACTAGTTACTCCATACCAACACTAGATGAGGCTGAGGTACTACAGTTACTCCATACCAACACTAGATGAGGCTGAGGTACTAGTTACTCCATACCAACACTAGATGAGGCTGAGGTACTACAGTTACTCCACCAACTAGATGAGGCTAGATGAGGCATACCAACACTAGATGAGGCTGAGGTACTAGTTACTCCATACCAACACTAGATGAGGCTGAGGTACTAGTTACTCCATACCAACACTAGATGAGGCTGAGGTACTACAGTTACTCCATACCAACACTAGATGAGGCTGAGGTACTAGTTACTCCATACCAACACTAGATGAGGCTGAGGTACTAGTTACTCCATACCAACACTAGATGAGGCTGAGGTACTAGTTACTCCATACCAACACTAGATGAGGCTGAGGTACTAGTTACTCCATACCAACACTAGATGAGGCTGAGGTACTAGTTACTCCATACCAACACTAGATGAGGCTGAGGTACTAGTTACTCCATACCAACACTAGATGAGGCTGAGGTACTAGTTACTCCATACCAACACTAGATGAGGCTGAGGTACTAGTTACTCCATACCAACACTAGATGAGGCTGAGGTACTAGTTACTCCATACCAACACTAGATGAGGCTGAGGTACTAGTTACTCCATACCAACACTAGATGAGGCTGAGGTACTACAGTTACTCCATACCAACACTAGATGAGGCTGAGGTACTAGTTACTCCATACCAACACTAGATGAGGCTGAGGTACTGAGGCTGAGTTACTCCATACCAACACTAGATGAGGCTGAGGTACTAGTTACTCCATACCAACACTAGATGAGGCTGAGGTACTAGTTACTCCATACCAACACTAGATGAGGCTGAGGTACTAGTTACTCCATACCAACACTAGATGAGGCTGAGGTACTAGTTACTCCATACCAACACTAGATGAGGCTGAGGTACTAGTTACTCCATACCAACACTAGATGAGGCTGAGGTACTAGTTACTCCATACCAACACTAGATGAGGCTGAGGTACTACAGTTACTCCATACCAACACTAGATGAGGCTGAGGTACTAGTTACTCCATACCAACACTAGATGAGGCTGAGGTACTAGATGAGGCTGAGGTACAGTTACTCCATACCAACACTAGATGAGGCTGAGGTACTACAGTTACTCCATACCAACACTAGATGAGGCTGAGGTACTAGTTACTCCATACCAACACTAAGGCTGAGGTACTACAGTTACTCCATACCAACACTAGATGAGGCTGAGGTACTACAGTTACTCCATACCAACACTAGATGAGGCTGAGGTACTACAGTTACTCCATACCAACACTAGATGAGGCTGAGGTACTAGTTACTCCATACCAACACTAGATGAGGCTGAGGTACTGAGGCAGTTACTCCATACCAACACTAGATGAGGCTGAGGTACTACAGTTACTCCATACCAACACTAGATGAGGCTGAGGTACTACAGTTACTCCATACCAACACTAGATGAGGCTGAGGTACTAGTTACTCCATACCAACACTAGATGAGGCCATCCAAAGGGTAATTAATAACTTTGCCGTGCTCAAAGGGTAATTATAACTTCACCATCCAAAGGGTAATTAATAACTTCACCATCCAAAGTGTAATTAATAACTTCGCCATCCAAAGGGTAATTAATAACTTCACCATCCAAAGGGTAATTAATAACTTCCCCATCCAAAGGGTAATTAATAACTTCACCATCCAAAGGGTAATTAATAAGTGGTACTCCAATTAATAACTTCACCATCCAAAGGGTAATTAATAACTTCACCATCCAAAGGGTAATTAATAACTTCACCATCCAAAGGGTAATTAATAACTTCACCATCCAAAGGGTAATTAATAACTTCACCATCCAAAGGGTAATTAATAACTTCACCATCCAAAGGGTAATTAATAACTTCACCATCCAAAGGGTAATTAATAACTTCACCATCCAAAGGGTAATTAATAACTTCGCCATCCAAAGGGTAATTAATAAC
Source organism: Oncorhynchus tshawytscha (assembly GCF_018296145.1). Classification (NCBI taxonomy): domain Eukaryota; kingdom Metazoa; phylum Chordata; class Actinopteri; order Salmoniformes; family Salmonidae; genus Oncorhynchus; species Oncorhynchus tshawytscha. The sequence continues at coordinate 14,451 of NW_024609307.1, forward strand.
TTCACCATCCAAAGGGTAATTAATAACTTCACCATCCAAAGGGTAATTAATAACTTCCCCATCCAAAATGAATAACTTAATAACTTACACCATACCAAAGGGTAATTAATAACTTCACCATCCAAAGGGTAATTAATAACTTCGCCATCCAAAGGGTAATTAATAACTTCACCATCCAAAGGGTAATGAATAACTTCACCATCCAAAGGGTAATGAATAACTTCGCCATCCAAAGGGTAATGAATAACTTCCCCATCCAAAGGGTAATGAATAACTTCACCATCCAAAGGGTAATTAATAACTTTGCCGTGCTCAAAGGGATATTCAACATCTGCTTTTTGTTTTACCAATAGGTGAAGGCATTGGAAAACCTCCCTGGTCTTTGTGGTTGAATCTGTGTTTGAAACCCACTGCTCGACTGAGGGACGTTACAGATAATTGTATGTGTGGGGTACAGAGATGAGGTAGTCATTAAAAGAAGTCATGTTAAACACTATTTTTAGGAGTCCCTGATGTGACTTAAAACACAGTTTTACTCTTGAACTTGCCACAACAACAAAGGGGTTGAATACTGATTGACTCAAGACATTTCAGATTTTCCTTTTTTAATGAACTTGTTAAAAATGTAGACAAACATAATTCCACTTTGACATTATGGGGTATTGTGTGTCAGCCAGGGACCCAACATATAGTCATTATAAATTCAGACTGTAGCAACAACAACATGTGGAATAAAGGGGTGTGAACCTCCTCCAGGAAGTGTGATGTCACGTAGTGTGAGTCTTAAAGAGGCATTCAACACAGTTCAGTTACACAGGATGGTGAGAGTGTGTGGGGGGGGGGCACAACCAGATGATGAGAGAGTCTGTGTGTGTGTGTGTAGATGAGGGGGGGCACAACCAGATGATGAGAGAGTCTGTGTGTGTGTGTGTGTGGGGGGGTTCGTTGTCATCACTCTCCTGGAGCAGATTAATGGTTAAATGCACTGTTAAAATGAATATTTTTTGTCTTATTTTTAATTTTTTTTTTTACAAATTGACAAAACATCTTTAGAGGAAAAACCAACCAGTCAGTTTGTGTTAAACACCATCATCATCATCATCATCATCATCAGAGTGTCTTCTGAACGCTTCATCCAGGATCCTTCAGGAGCTTCACGTAGTGTTACGACCTCACTACGACAGCTGACATAACAGCCGCGTTGTTAATAAATAAAATACCCAGAGTTCAGTCTTGCGAGTCCATCTGAGTGCACGACCTCTTAACCCCTGGCCAGTCTCTTGTTGCCATGGTATCAGCCAGTCAATGTGTGTGTGTGTGTCAGTCGATGCGGTTTCCACAGATAGTGAAGCGGTCGATCTCCAATAGGTCTTTCTTGGGGGCGGGGTTTCTATGTTTAAGCCCCTCTCCTTCCTCTCCCGTTGCCGCGGAGATGTCCTTGTCGCCGTCCTCGCCGTCGGGCGTGGTCAGGAAGTGATCGTCTGATTGGCTGGTTGGCAGAGTGGAGGCGGGACTCTCTTGCTGGTGGTTGGTTGGCTGACAAGTGACTGACGCTGAAGACACGACCCCCTCTTCTACGATTGGCTCACCTTGTGGGGTGGGGTTAGCAACCGTTAGCATGGAGATTCTATTTTTCTTTATTTAATCGGTTCTGAACAACAATGATATTTATGTCAGGAAGAGAGACTAGAACAATCAGCAGGGAGGAGACAAGAGGAGGGGGGGAGGAGGAGGGAAGAGGAGGGAGGGGAGGAGAGGAGGAGGGGGAGGAGGAGGGGGAAGGGGGGGAGGTGTGTGGGGGGGGGGGGTGTGTGCTACCTGGAGGGGTGGTGTGGTGTTACCTGGAGGGGTGGTGTGTGTTACCTGGAGGGGTGGTGTGTGTTACCTGGAGGGGTGGTGTGTGTGTTACCTGGAGGGGTGTGTGTGTGTTACCTGGAGGGGTGGTGTGTGTTACCTGGAGGGGTGGTGTGTGTGTTACCTGGAGGGGTGGTGTGTGTGTTACCTGGGGGGGTGTGTGTGTGTTACCTGGGGGTGGTGTGTGTGTTACCTGGAGGGGTGGTGTGTGTGTTACCTGGAGGGGTGGTGTGTGTTACCTGGAGGGGTGGTGTGTGTGTTACCTGGAGGGGTGTGTGTGTGTTACCTGGGGGGTGGTGTGTGTGTTACCTGGGGGGTGGTGTGTGTGTTACCTGGAGGGGTGGTGTGTGTGTTACCTGGAGGGGTGGTGTGTGTGTTACCTGGAGGGGGTGGTGTGTGTTACCTGGGGGGTGGTGTGTGTTACCTGGGGGGTGGTGTGTGTTACCTGGGGGGTGGTGTGTGTGTTACCTGGAGGGTGGTGTGTGTGTTACCTGGAGGGTGGTGTGTGTGTTACCTGGAGGGGTGGTGTGCGTGTTACCTGGAGGGGTGTGTGTGTGTTACCTGGAGGGGTGGTGTGTGTTACCTGGAGGGGTGGTGTGTGTGTTACCTGGAGGGGTGGTGTGTGTGTTACCTGGAGGGTGGTGTGTGTGTTACCTGGAGGGGTGGTGTGTGTGTTACCTGGGGGGTGGTGTGTGTGTTACCTGGAGGGGTGGTGTGTGTGTGTTACCTGGGGGTGGTGTGTGTGTTACCTGGGGTGTGTGTGTGTTACCTGGAGGGGTGGTGTGTGTGTTACCTGGAGGGGTGGTGTGTGTGTGTTACCTGGAGGGGTGGTGTGTGTTACCTGGGGGGGGTGTGTGTGTTACCTGGGGGGGTGGTGTGTGTTACCTGGGGGGTGGTGTGTGTTACCTGGGGGGTGGTGTGTGTGGGTCTGTGTGCTCTAGAGTTGGAGCGGCTGGAGGCAGCAGAGGGGGAGACTGGAACAGCTTCTCCTCCATATTGGCTTCTTTGACGAACACACAGGACGTTCCCAGCAACACGATACTGTTCAGTACCTTCAGAGAGATCATCCTACACACACACACACACACACACACACACACACACACACACACACCACACACACACACACACACACCACACACACACACACACACACACACACACACACACACACACACACACACAGTTAAAGATACCCTTTGGGGTAGTAAGTGGACAACAGACCCCCCATCATACCAGAGCTGGACAACAGACCCATCAGACCAGAGCTGGACAACAGACCCCATCAGACCAGAGCTGGACAAAAGACCCCATCAGACCAGAGCTGGACAACAGACCCCATCAGACCAGAGCTGGGTGATACGGACAACAGACCCCATCAGACCAGAGCTGGACAACAGACCCCATCAGACCAGAGCTGGGTGATACGGACAACAGACCCCATCAGACCAGAGCTGGACAAAAGACCCCATCAGACCAGAGCTGGACAAAAGACCCCATCAGACCAGAGCTGGACAACAGGACCCCATCAGACCAGAGCTGGACAAAAGACCCCATCAGACCAGAGCTGGACAACAGACCCCATCATACCAGAGCTGGACAAAAGACCCCATCAGACCAGAGCTGGACAACAGACTCCATCAGACCAGAGCTGGACAAAAGACCCCATCATACCAGAGCTGGACAAAAGACCCCATCATACCAGAGCTGGACAACAGACCCCATCAGACCAGAGCTGGACAACAGACCCCATCAGACCAGAGCTGGACAACAGACCCCATCATACCAGAGCTGGACAACCCCATCAGACCAGAGCTGGACAACAGACCCCATCAGACCAGAGCTGGACAAAAGACCCCATCAGACCAGAGCTGGACAACAGACCCCATCAGACCAGAGCTGGACAACAGACCCCATCAGACCAGAGCTGGACAACAGACCCCATCAGACCAGAGCTGGACAACAGACCCCATCAGACCAGAGCTGGACAACAGACCCCATCAGACCAGAGCTGGACAAAAGACCCCATCAGACCAGAGCTGGACAACAGACCCCCCCATCAGACCAGAGCTGGACAACAGACCCCATCAGACCAGAGCTGGACAAAAGACCCCATCATACCAGAGCTGGACAAAAGACCCCATCAGACCAGAGCTGGACAACAGACCCATCAGACCAGAGCTGGACAGACCAGAGCTGGACAACAGACCCCATCAGACCAGAGCTGGACAACAGACCCCATCAGACCAGAGCTGGACAACAGACCCCATCAGACCAGAGCTGGACAACAGACCCCATCAGACCAGAGCTGGACAACAGACCCCATCAGACCAGAGCTGGACAAAAGACCCCATCAGACCAGAGCTGGACAACAGACCCCATCAGACCAGAGCTGGACAAAGACCCCATCAGACCAGAGCTGGACAACAGACCCCATCAGACCAGAGCTGGACAACAGACCCCATCAGACCAGAGCTGGACAACAGACCCCATCAGACCAGAGCTGGACAACAGACCCCATCAGACCAGAGCTGGACAACAGACCCCATCAGACCAGAGCTGGACAACAGACCCCATCAGACCAGAGCTGGACAACAGACCCCATCAGACCAGAGCTGGACAACAGACCCCATCAGACCAGAGCTGGACAAAAGACCCCATCAGACCAGAGCTGGACAAAAGACCCCATCAGACCAGAGCTGGACAAAAGACCCCATCAGACCAGAGCTGGACAAAAGACCCCATCAGACCAGAGCTGGACAACAGACCCCATCAGACCAGAGCTGGACAAAAGACACACCACCAGAAATTAACCCATTTTGCTCGACAACGATAAACACGATTTCATTTTCATTTAATTTTCACCTCAAACGGCATCCTCGTCTTAGTGACATACTGCAGATAGAGAGAGGTTTAATTTCCTCAGTAGAGTTGAGAAATACCTCTCTTCCTTCACGTGTGTGAGGCCCATCCGATATTGGACAGAAGTGGTCGTTTAGGACCCTGAGACCACTAGGGGGCCTTTTAAAATGGCGTTTTACCCCCAGGTACAAGAGAAGGCATCTTACCCCCAGGTAGAAGAGAAGACATCTTACCCCCAGGTAGAAGAGAAGACATCTTACCCACAGGTAGAAGAGAAGGTGTCTTACCCCAGGTAGAAGAGAAGACATCTTACCCCCAGGTAGAAGAGAAGGTGTCTTACCCCAGGTAGAAGAGAAGGCATCTTACTCCAGGTAGAAGAGAAGGTGTCTTACCCCAGGTAGAAGAGAAGGCATCTTACCCCCAGGTAGAAGAGAAGGCATCTTACCCCAGGTAGAAGAGAAGGTGTCTTACCCCCAGGCAGAAGAGAAGGTGTCTTACCCCAGGCAGAAGAGAAGGCATCTTACCCCAGGTAGAAGAGAAGGCATCTTACCCCCAGGTAGAAGAGAAGGCATCTTACCCCCAGGTAGAAGAGAAGGCATCTTACCCCAGGTAGAAGAGAAGGCACCTTACCCCCAGGTAGAAGAGAAGACATCTTACCCACAGGTAGAAGAGAAGGTGTCTTACCCCAGGTAGAAGAGAAGACATCTTACCCCCAGGTAGAAGAGAAGGTGTCTTACCCCAGGTAGAAGAGAAGGCATCTTACCCCAGGTAGAAGAGAAGGTGTCTTACCCCAGGTAGAAGAGAAGGCATCTTACCCCCAGGTAGAAGAGAAGGCATCTTACCCCAGGTAGAAGAGAAGGTGTCTTACCCCCAGGCAGAAGAGAAGGGGTCTTACCCCAGGTAGAAGAGAAGGCATCTTACCCCAGGTAGAAGAGAAGGCATCTTACCCCCAGGTAGAAGAGAAGGCATCTTACCCCCAGGTAGAAGAGAAGGCATCTTACCCCAGGTAGAAGAGAAGGCATCTTACCCCCAGGTAGAAGAGAAGGCGTCTTACCCCAGGTAGAAGAGAAGGCACCTTACCCCAGGTACAAGAGAAGACATCTTACCCCAGGTAGATAAGAAGGCACCTTACCCCAGGTACAAGAGAAGGTGTCTTACCCCCAGGTACAAGAGAAGCTGTCTTACCCCCAGGTAGATAAGGTGTCTTACCCCCAGGTAGAAGAGAAGGCATCTTACCCTAGGTAGAAGAGAAGGTTTCTTACCCCCAGGCAGAAGAGAAGGTGTCTTACCCCCAGGTAGAAGAGAAGGTGTCTTACCCCCAGGCAGAAGAGAAGGTGTCTTACCCCCAGGCAGAAGAGAAGGTGTCTTACCCCAGGTAGAAGAGAAGGTGTCTTACCCCCAGGTAGATAAGAAGGCATCTTACCCCAGGTAGAGGAGAAGACATCTTACCCCAGGTAGATAAGAAGGCACCTTACCCCAGGTAGAAGAGAAGGCATCTTACCCCAGGTAGAAGAGAAGACATCTTACCCCCAGGCAGAAGAGAAGGTGTCTTACCCCCAGGTAGATAAGAAGGCATCTTACCCCAGGTAGAAGAGAAGACATCTTACCCGAGGTAGATAAGAAGGCATCTTCCCCAGGTAGAAGAGAAGGCATCTTACCCCAGGTAGAAGAGAAGACATCTTACCCCAGGCAGAAGAGGCATCTTCCCCAGGTGTCTTACCCCAGGTAGAAGAGAAGGTGTCTTACCCCCAGGCAGAAGAGAAGGTGTCTTACCCCCAGGTAGAAGAGAAGGTGTCTTACCCCAGGTAGAAGAGAGGACATCTTACCCCAGGTAGAAGAGAAGGTGTCTTACCCCAGGTAGAAGAGAAGACATCTTACCCCCAGGTAGAAGAGAAGGTGTCTTACCCCAGGTAGAAGAGAAGACATCTTACCCCAGGTAGAAGAGAAGGCATCTTACCCCAGGTAGAAGAGAAGGCACCTTACCCCAGGTACAAGAGAAGACATCTTACCCCAGGTAGATAAGAAGGCACCTTACCCCAGGTACAAGAGAAGGTGTCTTACCCCCAGGTACAAGAGAAGCTGTCTTACCCCCAGGTAGATAAGGTGTCTTACCCCCAGGTAGAGGAGAAGGCATCTTACCCCAGGTAGAAGAGAAGGTGTCTTACCCCCAGGCAGAAGAGAAGGCATCTTACCTCAGGTAGAAGAGAAGGTGTCTTACCTCCAGGCAGAAGAGAAGGCACCTTACCCCAGGTAGATAAGAAGGCGCCTTACCCCAGGTAGAAGAGAAGACATCTTACCCCAGGTAGAAGAGAAGGTGTCTTACCCCCAGGTAGAAGAGAAGGTGTCTTACCCCAGGTAGAAGAGAAGGTGTCTTACCCCAGGTAGATAAGAAGGCATCTTACCCCAGGTAGAAGAGAAGGTGTCTTACCCCAGGTAGAAGAGAAGACATCTTACCCCAGGTAGAAGAGAAGACATCTTACCCCCAGGCAGAAGGGAAGGTGTCTTACCCCCAGGTAGAAGAGAAGGTGTCTTACCCCCAGGTAGAAGAGAGGACATCTTACCCCCAGGTAGAAGAGAAGACATCTTACCCCAGGTAGAAGAGAAGAACACACATGAAGGAGAGAGATCCCTGGATCTTCACTGAGCTGGTCACCACCCTGATCAACTGAAACAGACACACACACACACACCAATATCCCTGTCAATAATAACCCTGTCTCCTCCCTTCAGACCTGGGTTCAATATCAGCCTAATCAATAATAACCCTGTCTCCTCCCCCCAGACCTGGATTCAATATCAATACCAGCCCAATCAATAATAACCCTGTCTCCTCCCTGCAGACCCACCCTTAATGAGCTGTAATACTAGTTGAACCCAGACCTGCAGACCCAGCCTTAAAGAGCTGTAATACTAGTTGAACCCAGGTCTGCAGACCCACCCTTAAAGAGCTGTAATACTAGTTGAACCCAGGCCTGCAGACCCAGCATTAAAGAGCTGTAATACTAGTTGAACCCAGGCCTGCAGACCCACCCTTAAAGAGTTGTAATACTAGTTGAACCCAGGCCTGCAGACCCACCCTTAAAGAGTTGTAATACTAGTTGAACCCAGGCCTGCAGACCCAGCCTTAAAGAGCTGTAATACTAGTTGAACCCAGGCCTGCAGACCCAGCCTTAAAGAGCTGTAATACTAGTTGAACCCAGGCCTGCAGACCCAGCCAGTCTCTTACCAGCAGAGCTAAAGGCAGTGGAATGAAGCCCATTCTCCTGGAGACTGAGTCACTGTAGTCTGTATAGGCCTGGTAAACAAACACACACCATATGAATAATGACCCGTCAAAAACAACTCATCAATAAATCAATACAATATATTAAATCATCATCAATATTCATGTTTAAATCTCACGTTTTTCTGTCTGCTGCTGACGAGGTCAAACGCCAGGCTGATGCGTAAACAGATGAGCTCTAATATATAGACCTGATGACATAGATGTGGTAAACAGATGAGCTCTAATATATCGGCACCCTTGATGACATAGATGTGGTAAAGAGATGAGCTCTAATATATCGGCACCCTTGATGACATAGATGTGGTAAACAGATGAGCTCTAATATATCGGCACCCTTGATGACATAGATGTGGTAAACAGATGAGCTCTAATATATCGGCACCCTTGATGACATAGATGTGGTAAACAGATGAGCTCTAATATATCGGCACCCTTGATGACATAGATGTGGTAAAGAGATGAGCTCTAATATATCGGCACCCTTGATGACATAGATGTGGTAAACAGATGAGCTCTAATATATCGGCACCCTTGATGACATAGATGTGGTAAAGAGATGAGCTCTAATATATCGGCACCCTTGATGACATAGATGTGGTAAAGAGATGAGCTCTAATATATCGGCACCCTTGATGACATAGTTAGATTGTTTTTTTAAACTGGCTGAATGTTTATTTTTACCCAGCTGTCACGATCGTCTAATGAGTTAACGGACCAAGGCGCAGCGCGAATGGAGTTCCACATGTTTATTAAATGAAACTCACAACAACAAAGAGCAACGAAACGTGACGTTCTGTAGAGCTCACAGGCATCAACACAAAAACAAGATCCCACAAAAACCCAGTGGGGAAAAGGGCTGCCTAAATATGATCCCCAATCAGAGACAACGATAGACAGCTGCCTCTGATTGGGAACCATACCAGGCCAACACAAAAACTAGAGTAACCACCCTAGTCACACCCCGACCTAACCAAATTAGAGAATAAAAGGCTCTCTAAGGTCAGGGCGTGACACCTGTAGACACACCACCTGGCCCACCTTTAGCCTTACCAATAGACCACCCTCTCAGCTAACCACCTGGCCCACCTTTAGCCTTACCAATAGACCACCCTCTCAGCTAGCTACCTGGCCACCTTTAGCCTTATCACCCTCTCAGCTATCTACCTGGCCCACCTTTAGCCTTACCAATAGACCACCCTCTCAGCTAGCTACCTGGCCACCTTTAGCCTTACCAATACATCACCATCTCAGCTAGCCACCTAGCCCACCTTTAGCCTTACCAATAGACCACCATCTCAGCTATCCACCTGGCCCACCTTTAACCTTATCACCATCTCAGCTGGCCACCTTTAGCCTTACCAATAGACCATCACCTCAGCTAGCCACCTGGCCCACCTTTAGCCTTACCAATAGACCACCCTCTCAGCTAGCACCTGGCCACCTTTAGCCTTACCAATAGACCACCCTCTCAGCTGGCCACCTGGCCACCTTTAGCCTTATCACCCTCTCAGCTAGCCACCTGGCCACCTTTAGCCTTCAGCTAGCCACCACCTTTAGCCTTACCAATAGACCACCCTCTCAGCTAGCCACCTGGCCCAACTTTAGCCTTACCAATAGCCACCCTCTCAGCTAGCCACCTGGCCCACCTTTAGCCTTATCACCCTCTCAGCTAGCCACCTGGCCACCTTTAGCCTTATCACCATCTCAGCTAGGCACCTGGCCCACATTTAGCCTTACCAATAGACCACCCTCTCAGCTGGCCACCTGGCCACCTTTAGCCTTATCAATAGACCACCCTCTCAGCTAGGCACCTGGCCCACCTTTAGCCTTACCAATAGACCACCATCTCAGCTGCCACCACCTTTAGCCTTATCAATAGATCACCCTCTCAGCAGCTAGCCACCTTTAGCCTTACCAATAGACCACCTCTCAGCTAGCCACATATTGGCCACCTTTAGCCTTATCATCAGCTAACCCTAAACCACATCCCCCAGGAGAGGACGGAGGGAGGGACCTGGACACCTTTAGCCTGCAGTGATCGTTAAACTAACCCTAAACCACATCCCCCAGGAGAGGACGGAGGGAGGGAGGGACACTTACGTCTGCAGTGATGTCGTTAAACTAACCCTAAACCACACCCCCAGGAGAGGACGGAGGGAGGGAGGGACACTTACGTCTGCAGTGATGTCGTTAAACTAACCCTAAACCACACCCCCAGGAGAGGACGGACTGAGGGAGGGAGGGATGGACACTTACGTCTGCAGTGATGTCGTTAAACTAACCCTAAACCACACCCCCAGGAGAGGACGGACTGAGGGAGGGAGGGACGGACACTTACGTCTGCAGTGATGTCGTTAAACCTAAACCACACCCCCAGTGATGAAGGCGTGACATCTTAGCCGCCCACATCCACGGTAACCTCAGACGCTATCACCCCCATGACGACGTCAGGAAACAGCACCCTTACAGGTGGTCTGTCATTAAAAATCAAATCATATTAACCTGGACGCTCATCACCAGAAACAGCACCCACAGGTGGTCTGTAGCCATTATCAGAACATCATCACTAATCAATAATGAAATCATCAGTATATTATCAAAATATCACTAATCAATAATGAAATCATCAGTACATTATCAATACAACACTAGCTAATCATTCATATTAACCGATCAGGAAATGATCAATACATTATTAATACATCACTAAATCAATAACATCAGCGATTGATACATTTTCAATACAGACACCCAGTCGATACGAGTCCAGTTTATGACGAGTGCTGATAATCCGGTTGTAAAACAGTCCAATGTGCTCTGACCTGTCTTTCCTCTGGTCAATGCAATTATGACAGAGTAAAACAATATTACAACAGCTGAACTGACAAGTAACTCCTATGCTGTGAAATTCTCCCCTGAACACGGGGAGAATTTGTTGTTTCAGTCTTACCAATAGATCAAGATCTCAGCTGGCTGCTGACCCACCTTTAGCCTTACCAATAGACCACCCTCTCAGCTGGCCACCTGGCCACCTTTAGCCTTACCAATATCCAGACCACCCTCTCAGCTGGCCACCTGGCCACCCTCTCAGCTAGCCACCTTTAGCCTTATCACCCCTCTCAGCTAGCCACCTGGCCACCTTTAGCCTTACCAATAGATCACCCTCTCAGCTAGCCTTACCAATAGATCACCCTCTCAGCTAGCCACCTGGCCACCTTCAGCCTTACCAATAGACCACCATCTCAGGTGGCCACCGTTAGCCTTATCAATAGATCACCCTCTCAGCTAGCCACCTTTAGCCTTACCAATAGACCACCCTCTCAGCTAGCCACCTGGCCACCTTTAGCCTTATCATCATCTAAGCTAGCCACTGGCCCACCGTTAGCCTTACCAATAGACCACCCTCTCAGCTGGCCACCTGGCCACCTTTAGCCTTATCACCATCTCAGATATCCACCTGGCCCACCTTTAGCATTATCACCCTCTCAGCTATCCACCTGGGCCATCTTTAGCCTTATCACCATCTCAGCTAGCCACCTGGCCCACCTTTAGCCTTACCAATAGACCACCCTCTCAGCTGGCTGCCTGGCCACCTTTAGCTTTACCAATAGACCACCCTCTCAGCTATCCACTTGTCCCACCTTTAGCCTTATCACCCTCTCAGCTAGCCACCTGGCCCACCAGCTCAGGCCCTGGCCCACCTTTAGCCTTATCACCATCTCCTGGCCACCCCACCTTTAGCCTTACCAATAGACCACCATCTCAGCTAGCCACCTCTATCATCACCATCAGCTCTCAGCTAGCCACCTGGCCCACCTTTAGCCGTATCACCCTCTCAGCTAGCCACCTGGCCCACCTTTAGCCTTATCACCATCTCAGCTAGCCACCTGGCCCACCTTTAGCCTTACCAATAGATCACCCTCTCAGCTAGCCACCTGGCCCCCACCTTTAGCCTCTCAGCTAGCCACCTGGCCACCTTTAGCCTTATCACCCTCTCAGCTAGCCACCTGGCCCACCTTTAGCCTTACCAATAGACCACCCTCTCAGCTAGCCACCTGGCCCACCTTTACCAATACATCACCATCTAGCCACCTGGCCCACCTTTAGCCTTACCACCACCATCTCAGCTAGCCACCTGGCCCACCTTTAGCCTTACCAATCACCATCTCAGCTATCTCAGCTTATCACCATCTCAGCTGGCCACCTGGCCCACCTTTAGCCTTACCAATAGACCACCATCTCAGCTAGCCACCTGGCCCACCTTTAGCCTTATCACATCCCATCTCAGCTGGCCACCTGGCCCACCTTTAGCCTTACCAATAGACCACCCTCTCAGCTAACCACCTGGCCCACCTTTACCTGGCCCACCTTTAGCCTTATCACCCTCTCAGCTAACCACCTGGCCCACCTTTAGCCTTATCACCCTCTCAGCTAGCTACCTGGCCCACCTTTAGCCTTACCAATAGACCACCCTCTCAGCTAGCTACCTGGCCACCTTTAGCCTTACCAATACATCACCATCTCAGCTAGCCACCTGGCCCACCTTAAGCCTTACCAATACATCACCATCTCAGCTATCCACCTGGCCCACCTTTAGCCTTACCAATAGACCACCATCTCAGCTATCCACCTGGCCCACCTTACCAATCACCATCTCAGCTAGCCACCTGGCCCACCTTTAGCATCTATCACCCTCTCAGCTAGCCACCTGGCCCACCTTTAGCCTTACCAATAGATCACCATCTCAGCTGGCCACCTGGCCCACCTTTAGCCTTACCAATAGACCACCATCTCAGCTAGCCACCTGGCCCACCTTTAGCCACCTGGCCACCTTTACCAGCCACCTGGCCCACCTTTAGACCACCCTCTCAGCTAGCCACCTGGCCCACCTTTAGCCTTATCAACCCTCTCCAGATCCACCTTGGTCACCCTAGACCACCATCTCAGGAGCCCACTTTAGATTTGGGTGGTCATCACCATCCACCTGGTCAACCCTCCTCCAGGAGAGATCTCAGTCAACCCTCCTGGAGAGCTGGACCTGGCCACTTTGCCTCCTACCAGGAGAGAGGTGGTCAACCCTCCTCCAGGAGAGATACTGGGTCTCAGCTCCTCCAGAGAGATACTGGGTGGTCAACCCTCCTCCAGGAGAGATACTGGGTGGGTCAACCCTGGGTGGTCAACCCTCCTCCAGGAGAGATCGAGAGATACTGGGTGGTCAACCCTCCTCCAGGAGAGATACTGGGTGGTCAACCCTCCTCCAGGAGAGATACTGGGTGGTCAACCCTCCTCCAGGAGAGAACCCTCCTCCAGGAGAGATACTGGGTGGTCAACCCTCCTCCAGGAGAGATACTGGGTGGTCAACCCTCCTCCAGGAGAGATACTGGGTGGTCAACCCTCCCCTGGGTGGTCAACCTCCTCCAGGAGAGATACTAGGTGGTCAACCCTCCTCCAGGAGAGATACTGGGTGGTACCCTCCTCCAGGAGAGATACTGGGTGGTCAACCCTCCTCCAGGAGAGATACTGGATGGTCAACCCTCCTCCAGGAGAGATACTGGGTGGTCAACCCTCCTCCAGGAGAGATACTGGGTGGTCAACCCTCCTCCAGGAGAGATACTGGGTGGTCAACCTTCCTCCGGGAGAGATACTGGTTTGCAGGTATTTTCTCGAGTCCTGCTCTAACACACCAGAACCCAGTCCAGCTCTAACACACCAGAACCCAGTCCAGCTCCAACACACCAGAACCCAGTCCTACTCCAACACACCAGAACCCAGTCCTGCTTTAACACACCAGAACCCAGTCCTGCTCTAACACACCAGAACCCAGTCCCTGCTTTAACACACCAGAACCCAGTCCTGCTCTAACACACCAGAACCCAGTCCTAGTCCTCAGAACCCAGTCCTACTAACACACCAGAACCCAGTCCTGCTCCTAACACACCAGAACCCAGTCCTGCTCTAACACACCAGAACCCAGTCCTGCTCTAACACACCAGAACCCAGTCCTGCTCCAACACACCAGAACCCAGTCCTGCTCCAACACACCAGAACCCAGTCCTGCTCTAACACACCTTTTAGGCCCCACAGTGTTACACCTTTTAGGCCCCACAGTATTACACCTTTTAGGCCCCACCGTGTTACACCTTTTAGGCCCCACAGTGTTACACCTTTTAGGCCCCACCGTATTACACCTTTTAGGCCCCACCGTGTTACACCTTTTAGGCCCCAGAGCAACAGACAGACAGACAGGCAGACAGACAGACAGACAGACAGACAGACAGACAGACAGACAGACAGACAGACAGACAGACAGACAGGCAGACAGGCAGACAGGCAGACAGACAGGCAGACAGGCAGACAGTAGTTACCAGGATTCCATGAGAACTGCTCCATGTTCCGTAGACAGACAATGAGTAACAGAACATAGTTAGTGAACCTCTCCTTTATATCTGTGGAGAGAGAGAGGGAGGAGGGGATAGAGAGAGGAGGGGGGAGAGAGAAAGAGAGAGATGGGGGAGGAGGGGATGTAATAGAGAGAGGGTGGGGTGATGGAGTGAAAGAGATGGGGGAGAATAGGAGAGAGGGGGGCGATAGAGGGAGAGAGAGGCAATAGAGAGAGAGAGCGAGAATAGGAGAGAGGGGGGGAGGAGGGGAGAGAAGAGCAGAATTACTGTTATATTTACCTCAATAACAACCCAGGTGGAATAAAAATGTTTTAATGTCAGAATATGACCACCAGGGTTAGAGAGGTCAGGGGTCAGAGAGAGGCGCCAAGGGGTCAGAGGTCAGGGAGAGACCCCAAGGGGTCAGAGGTCAGGGGTAGTTATACTCACCACTGTTAGACATCTGAAAGAGGTTGATAGAGGTCAGAGGTTAGGGGTTAGAGGTAAGGGATTAGAAGTCAGGGATTAGAGGTCAGGGGTAGTTATACTCACCACTGTTAGACATCTGAAAGAGGTTGTTCTTCTCAAACTTCTTAAACACACTTCCTTTGATCTCCACGAACTACAGACAAACACAACAGTCACTGATCTGGGTGGGTGTCTCAGTGTGTCTGTGTGTGTGTCTCTCAGTGTGTGTGTGTGTGTGTGTGTGTGTGTGTGTGTGTGTGTCTCAGTGTGTGTACAGACAAACACAACAGTCACTGATCTGGGTGGGTGTCTCAGTGTGTGTGTGTGTGTGTCTCAGTGTGTGTGTGTGTCTCAGTGTGTGTGTGTGTCTCAGTGTGTGTGTGTGTGTGTGTGTGTGTGTGTGTCTCAGTGTGTGTGTGTGTCTGTGTGTGTGTGTGTCTCAGTGTGTGTGTGTGTGTGTGTGTGTGTGTGTGTGTGTCTCAGTGTGTTACAGAGAAACACAACAGTCACTGATCTGGGTGGGTGTCTCAGTGTGTGTGTGTGTGTGTCTCAGTGTGTGTGTGTGTGTGTCTCAGTGTGTGTGTGTGTGTGTCTCAGTGTCCTGTTACAGAGAAACACAACAGTCACTGATCTGGGTGGGTGTCTCAGTGTGTGTGTGTGTGTGTCTCAGTGTGTGTGTGTGTGTGTGTGTGTCTCAGTGTGTTACAGACAAACACAACAGTCACTGCTCTGGGTGGGTGTCTCAGTGTGTTACAGACAAACACAATAGTCACTGATCTGGGTGGGTGTCTCAGTGTGTTACAGACAAACACAATAGTCACTGATCTGGGTGGGTGTCTCAGTGTGTTACAGACAAACACAACAGTCACTGATCTGGGTGGGTGTCTCAGTGTGTTACAGACAAACACAATAGTCACTGATCTGGGTGGGTGTCTCAGTGTGTGTGTGTGTGTGTGTGTGTGTGTGTGTGTGTGTGTCTCAGTGTGTGTGTGTGAAACACAACAGTCAGTGATCTGGGTGGGTGTCTCAGTGTGTCTCAGTGTGTCTCAGAGAAACACAACAGTCACTGTGTCTGGGTGTGTGTCTCAGTGTGTCTCAGTGTGTCTCAGTGAAACACAACAGTCACTGTCTGGGTGGGTGTCTCAGTGTGTGTGTGTGTGTGTGTGTGTCTCAGTGTGTGTGTGTGTGTGTGTGTCTCAGTGTGTGTGTGTGTCTCAGTGTGTGTGTGTGTGTGTCTCAGTGTGTTACAGACAAACACAACAGTCACTGCTCTGGGTGGGTGTCTCAGTGTGTGTGTGTGTGTGTGTGTCTCAGTGTGTGTGTGTGTGTGTGTCTGTGTGTGTGTGTGTGTGTGTGTCAGTGTGTTACAGACAAACACAATAGTCGCTGCTCTGGGTGGGTGTCTCAGTGTGTGTGTGTGTGTGTCTCAGTGTGTGTGTGTGTGTGTGTGTGTGTGTGTGTGTGTGTGTGTGTGTGTGTGTGTGTGGACTCACGTTGTTTGACATCATGATGGTGAGTAGAGACTTGTTGTGAGAGTTGAAGGCAACGTTCAGAGTAGTGGCCTGGACCATGATGAGGATAGCATGAAGAACTGACACACACTCAGGAAAACAGCCTGATACACACACCAACACAACCTGACTACACACTCAGGAAAACAGCCTGATAATACACACCAACACAACCTGACTACACACTCAGGAAAACAGCCTGATACACACACCAACACAACCTCACTGCACACTCAGGAAAACAGCCTGATAATACACACCAACACAACCTGACTACACACTCAGGAAAACAGCCTGATACACACCAACACAACCTGACTACACACTCAGGAAAACAGCCTGATAATACACACCAACACAACCTGACTACACACTCAGGAAAACAGCCTGATAATACACACCAACACAACCTGACTACACACTCAGGAAAACAGCCTGATAATACACACCAACACAACCTGACTACACACTCAGGAAAACAGCCTGATACACACACCAACACAACCTGACTACACACTCAGGAAAACAGCCTGATAATACACACCAACACAACCTGACTACACACTCAGGAAAACAGCCTGATACACACACCAACACAACCTGACTACACACTCAGGAAAACAGCCTGATAATACACACCAACACAACCTGACTACACACTCAGGAAAACAGCCTGATACACACACCCCATGAGGAAGTGAGCTACAACTCCTATATGAGCTCTCTTCTCCTCTTTAGGTTCAGTAGGTAAGGATACAGACACAGGAAGTAAGTTACAACTCCTATACCGTCCCTCTTTAGGTTCAGTAAATAAGGATACAGACAGGAAGTGAGCTACAACTCCTATACCGTCTCTCTTTAGGTTCAGTAAGTAAGGATACAGACAGGAAGTGAGCGACAACTCCTATACCGTCTCTTTAGATTTAGTAAGTAAGGATACAGACATATAGAACAGCCATGAGGAAGTGAGGAACAACTCCTATATGAGCTCTCTTCTTCTCTTTAGGTTCTGTAGCAGTCCAGTAGAGAGCGTCCAGAATGTCCTGACCAAACGAAGAGAACAACCTGTCTGCAACCTGCAGGGAACACACACACACGGTTAGTCTACCTGTAGGGAAAACAAATGCACAAACACACAGTTAGTCGGTTGTGCGTGTGTGTCTCAGTGTAAAGCTGCAGGTTCAGGTGAGGTATGAAAAGCTGCAGGTTCAGGTGAGGTATGAAAAGCTGCAGGTAGAGGTGAGGTATTAAAAGCTGCAGGTACAGGTGAGGTATTAAAAGCTGCAGGTACAGGTGAGGTACATTATTAAAAGCTGCAGGTAGAGGTGAGGTATTAAAAGCTGCAGGTACAGGTGAGGTATTAAAAGCTGCAGGTTCAGGTGAGGTATTAAAAGCTGCAGGTTCAGGTGAGGTATTAAAAGCTGCAGGTACAGGTGAGGTATTAAAAGCTGCAGGTACAGGTGAGGTATTAAAAGCTGCAGGTAGAGGTGAGGTATTAAAAGCTGCAGGTAGAGGTGAGGTATTAAAAGCTGCAGGTACAGGTGAGGTATTAAAAGCTGCAGGTACAGGTGAGGTATTAAAAGCTGCAGGTACAGGTGAGGTATTAAAAGCTGCAGGTACAGGTACAGGTGAGGTATTAAAAGCTGCAGGTTACAGGTGAGGTATTAAAAGCAGGTACAGGTACAGGTGAGGTATTAAAAGCTGCAGGTACAGGTACAGGTGAGGTATTAAAAGTTGCAGGTTCAGGTGAGGTATTAAAGGCTGCAGGTAGTCTCAGGTGAGGTATTAAAAGCTGCAGGTGACAGACAGGTGAGGAATTAAAAGCTACAGGTACAGGTACAGGTGAGGTATTAAAAGCTGCAGGTACAGGTGAGGTATTAAAAGCTGCAGGTACAGGTACAGGTGAGGTATTAAAAGCTGCAGGTACAGGTGAGGTATTAAAAGCTGCAGGTACAGGTACAGGTGAGGTATTAAAAGCTGCAGGTACAGGTGAGGTATTAAAAGCTGCAGGTACTAGTTTGATGACAGACTGTTCTCTGATCAGTTGATACATCATGCTGTAGTCTCAGTGTGTTACCTCCAGCATGTTGTAGATAATATAGAGTTTGATGACAGACTGTCCTCTGATCAGGTGATACATCATGCTGTAGTCTCAGTGTGTTACCTCCAGCATGTTGTAGATAATATAGAGTTTGATGACAGACTGTCCTCTGATCAGGTGATACATCATGCTGTAGTCTCAGTGTGTTACCTCCAGCATGTTGTAGATAATATAGAGTTTGATGACAGACTGTCCTCTGATCAGGTGATACATCATGCTGTAATCCACGTAGCTCATCATGACGTAACACAACACCACGATGAAACCCTTCAACACATCACAGACCTGGGCTGGCTGGAGAGGAGACCCACTGTGGAGGGGAGGAGAGAGAGAAGAGTTAGCATGATGAAACCAACACATCACAGACCTGGGCTGGAGGAGAGGAGACCCACTGTGGTCAGACAGCTTGATGTACAGTACACCCCCTGGACAGGACAGGACACTAGTCTATCTCCTGTTTCTGAAGTGAGACAGCTTGATGTACAGGACACGAGTCTATCTCCTGTTTCTGTAGTGAGACAGCTTGATGTACAGGACACTAGTCTATCTCAGGACCTTACCCCCAATATATCTTTAATGCTGAGTGGCATCAGGTCCATTCTAGGGTAGGGTCAGTAGTCTGATGAGGTGTGTGTAGGTGTTACCTCAGACCACAGCAGGGTAGGGTCAGTAGTCTGATGAGGTGTGTGTAGGTGTGTTACCTCAGACCACAGCAGGGTAGGGTCAGTAGTCTGATGAGGTGTGTGTAGGTGTTACCTCAGACCACAGCAGGGTAGGGTCAGTAGTCTGATGAGGTGTGTGTAGGTGTGTTACCTCAGACCACAGCAGGGTAGGGTCAGTAGTCTGATGATGAGGTGTCAGACCACAGCAGGGTAGGGTGTAGTGTGTTACCTCAGACCACAGCAGGGTAGGGTCAGTAGTCTGATGAGGTGTGTGTAGGTGTGTTACCTCAGACCACAGCAGGGTAGGGTCAGTAGTCTGATGAGGTGTGTGTAGGTGTGTTACCTCAGACCACAGCAGGGTAGGGTCAGTAGTCTGATGAGGTGAGTGTAGGTGTGTAGGTGTGTTACCTCAGACCACAGCAGGGTAGGGTCAGTAGGTGGATGAGGTGTGTGTAGGTGTGTTACCTCAGACCACAGCAGGGTAGGGTCAGTAGTCTGATGAGGTGTGTGTAGTGTGTTACCTCAGACCACAGCAGGGTAGGGTCAGTAGTCTGATGAGGTGTGTGTAGGTGTGTTACCTCAGACCACAGCAGGGTAGGGTCAGTAGTCTGATGAGGTGTGTGTAGGTGTGTTACCTCAGACCACAGCAGGGTAGGGTCAGTAGTCTGATGAGGTGTGTGTAGGTGTGTTACCTCAGACCACAGCAGGGTAGGGTCAGTAGGTGGATGAGGTGTGTGTAGGTGTGTTACCTCAGACCACAGCAGGGTAGGGTCAGTAGGTGGATGAGGTGTGTGTAGGTGTTACCTCAGACCACAGCAGGGTAGGGTCAGTAGGTGGACGAGGGCCAGTAGAACTCTGAGAGGGCAGGGTAGGAAGGCATCCAGACACAGGAAGAACCCAAACAGCATCAACTACACAGAGACAGAGATTTAGTTCACTACGGTGACTGTTTATATCACTTACAGCATCAACTACACAGAGACAGAGATTTAGTTCACTAGGTGGTGACTGTTTATAGGTTACAGCATCAACTACACAGAGACAGAGATTTAGTTCACTATGAGGTGGTGACTGTTTATATCACTTACAGCATCAACTACACAGAGACAGAGATTTAGTTCACTAGGTGACTGTTTATATCACTTACAGCATCAACTACACAGAGACAGAGATTTAGTTCACTATGGTGACTGTTTATATCACTTACAGCATCAACTACACAGAGACAGAGATTTAGTTCACTAGGTGGTGACTGTTTATATCACTTACAGCATCAACTACACAGAGACAGAGATTTAGTTCACTAGGTGACTGTTTATTTCACTTACAGCATCAACTACAGAGACAGAGATTTAGTTCACTACGGTGACTGTTTATTTCACTTACAGCATCAACTACACAGAGACAGAGATTTAGTTCACTACGGTGACTGTTTATATCACTTACAGCATCAACTACACAGAGACAGAGATTTAGTTCACTATGGTGACTGTTTATATCACTTACAGCATCAACTACACAGAGAGACAGAGATTTAGTTCACTACGGTGACTGTTTATATCACTTACAGCATCAACTACACAGAGACAGAGATTTAGTTCACTATGGTGACTGTTTATATCACTTACAGCATCAACTACACAGAGACAGAGATTTAGTTCACTATGGTGACTGTTTATATCACTTACAGCATCAACTACACAGAGACAGAGATTTAGTTCACTATGGTGACTGTTTATATCACTTACAGCATCAACTACACAGAGAGACAGAGATTTAGTTCACTACGGTGACTGTTTATATCACTTACAGCATCAACTACACAGAGAGACAGAGATTTAGTTCACTATGGTGACTGTTTATATCACTTACAGCATCAACTACACAGAGAGACAGAGATTTAGTTCACTACGGTGACTGTTTATATCACTTACAGCATCAACTACACAGAGACAGAGATTTAGTTCACTACGGTGACTGTTTATATCACTTACAGCATCAACTACACAGAGACAGAGATTTAGTTCACTATGGTGACTGTTTATATCACTTACAGCATCAACTACACAGAGACAGAGATTTAGTTCACTGTGGTGACTGTTTATATCACTTACAGCATCAACTACACAGAGACAGAGATTTAGTTCACTGTGGTGACTGTTTATATCACTTACAGCATCAACTACACAGAGACAGAGATTTAGTTCACTATGGTGACTGTTTATATCACTTACAGCATCAACTACACAGAGACAGAGATTTAGTTCACTGTGGTGACTGTTTATATCACTTACAGCATCAACTACACAGAGACAGAGATTTAGTTCACTATGGTGACTGTTTATATCACTTACAGCATCAACTACACAGAGACAGAGATTTAGTTCACTACGGTGACTGTTTATTTCACTTACAGCATCAACTACACAGAGACAGAGATTTAGTTCACTACGGTGACTGTTTATTTCACTTACAGCATCAACTACACAGAGACAGAGATTTAGTTCACTACGGTGACTGTTTATATCACTTACAGCATCAACTACACAGAGACAGAGATTTAGTTCACTACGGTGACTGTTTATTTCACTTACAGCATCAACTACACAGAGACAGAGATTTAGTTCACTACGGTGACTGTTTATATCACTTACAGCATCAACTACACAGAGACAGAGATTTAGTTCACTACGGTGACTGTTTATTTCACTTACAGCATCAACTACACAGAGACAGAGATTTAGTTCACTACGGTGACTGTTTATTTCACTTACAGCATCAACTACACAGAGACAGAGATTTAGTTCACTACGGTGACTGTTTATTTCACTTACAGCATCAACTACACAGAGACAGAGATTTAGTTCACTACGGTGACTGTTTATTTCACTTACAGCATCAACTACACAGAGACAGAGATTTAGTTCACTACGGTGACTGTTTATTTCACTTAGGCATCAAGACAGGGAGGAGGGGGCAGAATTTAGGGAGGAGGGGGCAGGAATTTCAGGGAGGAGGGGGCAGGAAGAGAGGAGGAGGGGGCAGGAGAGAGGGACTTACAGGGGGCAGGAAGAGAGGGAGGAGGGGGCATCAAGACAGCAGAAGAAGAGAGGAGGAGGGGGCAGGAAGAGAGGGAGGAGGGGGCAGGAAGAGAGGAGGAGGGGGCAGGAAGAGAGGGAGGAGGGGGCAGGAAGAGAGGGAGGAGGGGGCAGGAAGAGAGGGAGGAGGGGGCAGGAAGAGAGGGAGGAGGGGGCAGGAAGAGAGGGAGGAGGGGGCAGGAAAGAGGGAGGAGGGGGCAGGAAGAGTAGGAGGTAGGGGGCAGGAAGAAGGGGGCAGGAAGAGGGAGGAGGGGGCAGGAAGAGTGGGAGGAGGGGGCAGGAAGAGTGGGAGGAGGGGGCAGGAAGAGTGGGAGGAGGGGGCAGGAAGAGTGGGAGTAGGGGGCAGGAAGAGTGGGAGGAGGAATGGCGGGAGGAGGAAGGGCGGGGGGAGCAGGAGGAGAAGAGCAGGAGGAGGAAGAGGGGGAGTGTTACAGGTATCCTGTGTGTGTATCCTGTGTGTTCTTTTCTCTCCTTCTCTCCTCACAGGTGGCAATCATCACTCCCCAATCAGTCACCAATCAATCATCACTCCCCAATCAGTCACCAATCAATCATCACTCCCCAATCAGTCACCAATCAATCATCACTCCCCAATCAGTCACCAATCAATCATCACTCCCCAATCAGTCACCAATCAATCATCACTCCCCAATCAGTCACCAATCAATCATCACTCCCCAATCAGTCACCAATCAATCATCACTCCCCAATCAGTCACCAATCAATCATCACTC
Source organism: Oncorhynchus tshawytscha (assembly GCF_018296145.1). Taxonomy (NCBI): domain Eukaryota; kingdom Metazoa; phylum Chordata; class Actinopteri; order Salmoniformes; family Salmonidae; genus Oncorhynchus; species Oncorhynchus tshawytscha. The sequence continues at coordinate 37,407 of NW_024609307.1, forward strand.
CCCAATCAGTCACCAATCAATCATCACTCCCCAATCAGTCACCAATCAATCATCACTCCCCAATCAGTCACCAATCAATCATCAATCAGAAGAGACACCTCCTATTTCCATTATCACATCCCCTTGGTTTAAAAACCCTGTCCCATGTTTCCTCTGAAGCTCGATCTCTCCTGTGTTTCACCCTCTCCTACTGTGTCTCTCTATCTCCTACTGTGTCTCTCTATCTCTCTGTGTTTCACCCTCTCCTACTGTGTCTCTCTATCTCCTACTGTGTCTCTCTATCTCTCTGTGTTTCACCCTCTCCTACTGTGTCTCTCTATCTCCTACTGTGTTTCACCCTCTCCTACTGTGTCTATCTCTGTTTATGGAGCTGTCTTTTGTTTGAGCACCTCCATATCACTTTGTCCCCACCTGTGAGTATTGTTCTGGTTATGGTTTTTGATGGTGGGAAAAGGGGGAACCAAGCCAAGTTACACTACCCGTAGGACTACGTTGTCTAAGAACACTAGGTAGAACTGGGCGGACCACCCGCTGTATTTTTGGTTAGTTAGTTAACTGTATTGAAGTAGGCTAGTCTAGTCTAGGGGTGTGTTTGGTTAGTTAGCTGTATTGTAGTAGGCTAGTCTAGTTTAGGGGTGTGTTTGGTTAGTTAGTTAGTTAGTTAGCTGTATTGTAGTAGGCTAGTCTAGCTTAGGGGTGTGTTTGGTTAGTTAGTTAGCTGTATTGTAGTAGGCTAGTCTAGTTTAGGGGTGTGTTTGGTTAGTTAGTTGTATTGTAGTAGGCTAGTCTAGTTTAGGGGTGTGTTTGGTTAGTTAGTTAGCTGTATTGTAGTAGGCTAGTCTAGTTTAGGGGTGTGTTTGGTTAGTTAGCTGTATTTAGTAGGCTAGCTGTCTAGTTTAGGGGTGTGTTTGGTTAGTTAGTTACCTGTATTGAAGTAGGCTAGTCTAGTTTAGGGGTGTGTTTGGTTAGTTAGCTGTATTGAAGTAGGCTAGTCTAGTTTAGGGGTGTGTTTGGTTAGTTAGTTAGCTGTATTGTAGTAGGCTAGTCTAGTTTAGGGGTGTGTTTGGTTAGTTAGTTAGCTGTATTGTAGTAGGCTAGTCTAGTTTAGGGGTGTGTTTGGTTAGTTAGTTAGCTGTATTGTAGTAGGCTAGTCTAGTTTAGGGGTGTGTTTGGTTAGTTAGTTAGCTGTATTGTAGTAGGCTAGTCTAGTTTAGGGGTGTGTTTGGTTAGTTAGTTAGCTGTATTGTAGTAGGCTAGTCTAGTTTAGGGGTGTGTTTGGTTAGTTAGTTGTATTGAAGTAGGCTAGTCTAGTTTAGGGGTGTGTTTGGTTAGTTAGCTGTATTGTAGTAGGCTAGTCTAGTTTAGGGGTGTGTTTGGTTAGTTAGCTGTATTGTAGTAGGCTAGTCTAGTTTAGGGGTGTGTTTGGTTAGTTAGTTAGCTGTATTGTAGTAGGCTAGTCTAGTTTAGGGGTGTGTTTGGTTAGTTAGCTGTATTGTAGTAGGCTAGTCTAGTTTAGGGGTGTGTTTGGTTAGTTAGCTGTATTGTAGTAGGCTAGTCTAGTTTAGGGGTGTGTTTGGTTAGTTAGTTAGCTGTATTGTAGTAGGCTAGTCTAGTTTAGGGGTGTGTTTGGTTAGTTAGTTAGCTGTATTGAAGTAGGCTAGTCTAGTTTAGGGGTGTGTTTGGTTAGTTAGTTAGCTGTATTGAAGTAGGCTAGTCTAGTTTAGGGGTGTGTTTGGTTAGTTAGTTAGCTGTATTGAAGTAGGCTAGTCTAGTTTAGGGGTGTGTTTGGTTAGTTAGCTGTATTGTAGTAGGCTAGTCTAGTTTAGGGGTGTGTTTGGTTAGTTAGTTAGCTGTATTGTAGTAGGCTAGTCTAGTTTAGGGGTGTGTTTGGTTAGTTAGTTGTATTGTAGTGGGCTAGTCTAGTTTAGGGGTGTGTTTGGTTAGTTAGTTAGCTGTATTGTTAGTAGGCTAGTCTAGTTTAGGGTGTGTTTGGTTAGTTAGCTGTATTGTAGTAGGCTAGTCTAGTTTAGGGGTGTGTTTGGTTAGTTAGCTGTATTGTAGTAGGCTAGTCTAGTTTAGGGGTGTGTTTGGTTAGTTAGTTAGCTGTATTGTAGTAGGCTAGTCTAGTTTAGGGGTGTGTTTGGTTAGTTAGTTAGCTGTATTGTAGTAGGCTAGTCTAGTTTAGGGGTGTGTTTGGTTAGTTAGCTGTATTGAAGTAGGCTAGTCTAGTTTAGGGGTGTGTTTGGTTAGTTAGTTAGTTAGCTGTATTGTAGTAGGCTAGTCTAGGGGGGGTGTGTTTTTGGTTAGTTAGCTGTAGAAGTAGGCTCAGTCTAGTTTAGGTGGTGTGTTTGGTTAGTTAGTTAGTTGTATTGTAGTAGGCTAGTCTAGTTTAGGGGTGTGTTTGGGTTAGTTAGTTGTATTGTAGTAGGCTAGTCTAGTTTAGGGGTGTGTTTGGTTAGTTAGTTAGCTGTATTGTAGTAGGCTAGTCTAGTTTAGGGGTGTGTTTGGTTAGTTAGTTAGTTGTATTGAAGTAGGCTAGTCTAGTTTAGGGGTGTGTTTGGTTAGTTAGTTAGATGTATTGAAGAAGTCTAGTTTAGGGGTATGTTTCTTTCCTGGGTCCAGCTCAGCCCCATTTCCTGCCCCCATTACTGTGTGTTTGACGGTCTAATTTAGTTGTGGGAGGGTGAGGAAGAGCGGTGGGGGGAGGAAGATCTGTGGGAGGAGGGGGGGAAGAGTGGGAGGAGGGGGAGGAAGAGCGGGAGGGGGGAGGAAGAGCTAACCTCAGTCGGTCACACTCACCCCAATCTGTGTGTGTGTGTGTGTGTGTGTGTGTGTGTGTGTGTGTGTGTGTACCTTCTCTGGGGTCCAGGCACTGCTCCTCAATTTAGCTGTCATTGTGTTCCAGGAAGTACCTCGGGTCAATCTGTGAACCTCGCTAGGGACAGATCTCCACACTGTCCATCTGGAACACACTACACTGCTCCATCAATCTGTCCATCTAAATCTGTCCACACTGCTCCTCAATCTGTCCACACTGCACCCCAATCTGTCCATCTAAATCTGTCCACACTGCTCCTCAATCTGTCCACACTGCTCCTCAATCTGTCCATCTAAATCTGTCCACACTGCACCTCAATCTGTCCACACTGCACCCCAATCTGTCCATCTACATCTGTCTACACTGCTCCTCAATCTGTCCATCTAAATCTGTCCACACTGCTCCTCAATCTGTCCATCTAAATCTGTCCACACTGCACCTCAATCTGTCCACACTGCACCTCAATCTGTCCATCTACATCTGTCCACACTGCTCCTCAATCTGTCCATCTAAATCTGTCCACACTGCACCTCAATCTGTCCATCTATCTGTCTACACTGGCTGTGTTTGTTAATCTGTCCACACTGCTCCTCAATCTGTCCACACTGCTACTGTCCTCATTGCACACTATTACCAATACTGCTACCATTATCCATTACTACACTCCTCATTATACTGTCCTCAATCTGTACACACTAAATCTGTCCACACTGCTCCTCAATCTGTCCACACTGCTCCTCAATCTGTCCACACTGCTCCTCAATCTGTCCACACTGCTCCTCAATCTGTCCACACTGCTACCTCAATCTGTCCACACTGCTCTATCAATCTGTCCATTACTGCTCCTCAATCTGTCCACACTGCTCCTCAATCTGTCCATCTAAATCTGTCCACACTCACTCCTCAATCTGTCCACACTGCTCCTCAATCTGTCCACACTGCTCCTCAATCTGTCCACACTGCTCCTCAATCTGTCCATCTACATCTGTCCACTGCTACTACAACAAACTAGTTAGCTGGCTACTGTAACCCTGCATTAAGTAACTAACGTTAGCTACTAGCTAGTATTGGCTGTGTTTGTTGTTTGTTAACCAGCTACTACTGCTACTATTATTACTATTACTGCTACTATTGCTACTATTACTACTACTGCTACTATGCTACTACTGCTACTATTGCTACTATTGCTACTATTACTACTACTGCTACTACTGCTACTATTGCTACTATTGCTACTATTACTACTACTGCTACTACCACCACCACCGCTACTACTACTACTACTTCTGCTAGTATTACTACTACTACTACTACTACTACTACCATCCCCACCACCGTTATCTGGCTGACTGGCTGTGTAACTAACTACATACTATTGTTTGGATGCTTAAATCCGTAATTAATTTAGTATTTGATCAAATGGCCACACCAGCTACCCGGCTGTGTTTGTGGACGGGGCTCCGTTGGTACTCACCTGAACCAGTACCTGGGCTTGAAACGAGACCAGAGAGCTCTCCTCTGCTCAGAGGTTCTGCTTCAGTACTCACCAGACAGACTCCGTTTCTTGTCCTTCTGGACTTTCTTCTTGTCGTAAAACCCCAGCGTCTCCGTCACCTCGGAGGTCTCCTTCGACCCCCGGCTCTCACTACCTCCCTCCATCCGTCTCTCCTTGCCTTCTTTCTCCGGTTCGTTCTCCTCTCCCTGAGCCGCTGCTAAGGAGTCCGCCATCTTGTTCTACGGCTCGGCTGACAGACAGGCGCGTCACTTACGTGGCTCCGTCACCACGTGGCCAGAAACACGTCATATACTGTTTGTCTACCTGAAGTCAGACACCATAGAGAAGGATAGAGGCCTCTAGTAGACAAAAGGCTATTTTAACATCTACTGTATGTCTACTAAAGTCAGACACCATAGAGAAGGATAGAGGCCTCTAGTAGACAAAAGGCTATTTTAACATCTACTGTATGTCTACCTAAAGTCAGACACCATAGAGAAGGATAGAGGCCTCTAGTAGACAAAAGGCTATCTTAACATGGGAAGCCCCATTGAGACGTGACATTTTGTGGAGAGCTTTTGCAGAGACAGGGATGGTGGTTGGAAGAGCGGGGCTTGTTTGAAATGGAAAAGTATTGTGGTAGCTTTTGACAAAGAATAACATCAAGATGAAGCAGCTGCATTATAAGTGGGATGTACTGTTGTACTAGTTAAATAAAGGTTAAATAAATCCATAAATAAATAAGGAGACATATACTTGGCATACGGACGAGGAATGGAGGGGAAAAGAGAGGCAGAGGAGGTCTAAGAGAGGGAGGAAGATGGTGAGCTTGAGTCAGTTAAAAATGTCTGGGGGAAAAAAGTGATATGGTTTGTTAATTAGCAACTTTAAACATTCGATGAACAACAGTCGTCACATTAACTAATGCAACGTCACGACACTATGTAGCAGCAGTGATTAGGAGGGAGGTTCCGAGGTGTAAGAAGTGTGCAGAAGGGAATGAGACACAGGAATGTGTAGCATTGGGAAAGTAGTGGTATGTGTTAACTGTAGGGGTGCCCATGGGACTGGGGATCAGAAGTGTCCCGTGCGAGAGAGAGGCAGGTTGAGGTTTCCAGGGTTAGAGTAGAGCAGAAGTTGTCATTTCCTGAGGCAGTGAAGAAAGTAGAGGAAGATGGGTCAAGGGGGAGGGATCCTGAGAGGAGGGGTGTGACTAGTAGATCTGTACCAGAACAGGGGGAGGGATCCTGAGAGGACTGGTGTAGTAGATCTGTACCAGAACAGAGAGAGGGATCCTGAGAGGACTGGTGTGGTAGATCTGTACCAGAAGTGGGGGAGGGATCCTGAGAGGACTGGTGTAGTAGATCTGTACCAGAACAGAGGGAGGGATCCTGAGAGGAGGGGTGTAGTAGATCTGTACCAGAACAGAGATATAAACCAACAAGTGATATATGGTTCAGTAAAGTTGGATCTTCAGCATTTATAACAATAGTTATCAACTGTACTGCAGGGATGGAACGTAAGACTCAGGAAATAGAGGTTGTGTTGGCAGCTGCAGAGAGGTGTTTGGGTGTGAGATACATCAGACGAGTTACAGGGTGGGTTGAGTGGTGGTGTCCCATCCTCTCAGGTCAGTGGTGGATTTAGGTATAGGTGACATGGGCAGCCGTGTCAATTATTATTATTTTTGAATATATTCCGAATAGTGACATTCTCTTCTTTATAAGCGTGTTATTCTATTTGTGTGATGTAGGATTTGTGAGTTATATTTGTGTTTTTTGTTAGCAATAGGGTAATAATTCAATTCCATTTTTATTTATGTTCTAAAAAAATTATTATAGTTCTTACTTCTTTTTGATTTTTATGAATCTTAAGTTAATGATTTTATTTATATAGTGTTGTGTTATGATTATGTATTTGTGTTGTTCCAAATGTCTGAATACAAATTACCACTTGAGCAGAATAGTCCTTTAGTAGTCTATACAGGACAGTAGTCTATACAGGATAGTAGAATATATAGGACAGTAGTCTATACAGGATAGTAGAATATATAGGACAGTAGAATATATAGGATAGTAGAATATATAGGACAGTAGAATATATAGGACAGTAGTCTATACAGGATAGTAGAATATATAGGATAGTAGAATATATAGGACAGTAGTCTATATAGGATAGTAGTCTATACAGGATAGTAGAATATATAGGACAGTAGTCTATATAGGATAGTAGTCTATACAGGATAGTAGAATATATAGGACAGTAGTCTATACAGGACAGTAGTCTATACAGGATAGTAGAATATATAGGATAGTAGAATATATAGGACAGTAGAATATATAGGACAGTAGTCTATACAGGTTAGTAGTCTATATTGGATAGTAGAATATATAGGATAGTAGAATATATAGGACAGTAGAATATATAGGATAGTAGAATATATAGGATAGTAGAATATATAGGACAGTAGTCTATACAGGATAGTAGAATATATAGGACAGTAGTCTATACAGGATAGTAGAATATATAGGACAGTAGTCTATACAGGATAGTAGAATATATAGGATAGTAGAATATATAGGACAGTAGAATATATAGGATAGTAGTCTATACAGGATAGTAGAATATATAGGACAGTAGAATATATAGGATAGTAGAATATATAGGATAGTAGAATATATAGGACAGTAGAATATATAGGACAGTAGTCTATACAGGATAGTAGAATATATAGGATAGTAGAATATATAGGATAGTAGTCTATATAGGACAGTAGTCTATACAGGATAGTAGAATATATAGGATAGTAGAATATATAGGACAGTAGTCTATACAGGATAGTAGAATATATAGGATAGTAGAATATATAGGACAGTAGAATATATAGGATAGTAGTCTATACAGGATAGTAGAATATATAGGATAGTAGAATATATAGGACAGTAGTCTATACAGGATAGTAGAATATATAGGACAGTAGAATATATAGGATAGTAGTCTATATAGGACAGTAGAATATATAGGATAGTAGAATATATAGGATAGTAGAATATATAGGACAGTAGTCTATACAGGATAGTAGAATATATAGGATAGTAGAATATATAGGACAGTAGAATATATAGGATAGTAGTCTATACAGGATAGTAGAATATATAGGATAGTAGAATATATAGGATAGTAGTCTATATAGGACAGTAGAATATATAGGACAGTAGTCTATACAGGATAGTAGAATATATAGGACAGTAGAATATATAGGATAGTAGTCTATATAGGACAGTAGAATATATAGGACAGTAGTCTATACAGGATAGTAGAATATATAGGATAGTAGAATATATAGGACAGTAGAATATATAGGATAGTAGTCTATATAGGATAGTAGAATATATAGGACAGTATAATATATAGGATAGTAGAATATATAGGATAGTAGAATATATAAGATAGTAGATAGTAGAATATATAGGACAGTAGAATATATAGGACAGTAGTCTATACAGGATAGTAGAATATATAGGATAGTAGAATATATAGGACAGTAGAATATATAGGATAGTAGTCTATATAGGATAGTAGAATATATAGGACAGTATAATATATAGGATAGTAGAATATATAGGACAGTAGAATATATAGGATAGTAGTCTATACAGGACAGTAGAATATATAGGACAGTAGTCTATACAGGATAGTAGAATATATAGGATAGTAGAATATATAGGACAGTAGAATATATAGGATAGTAGAATATATAGGACAGTAGAATATATAGGACAGTAGTCTATACAGGATAGTAGAATATATAGGATAGTAGAATATATAGGATAGTAGTCTATATAGGACAGTAGTCTATACAGGATAGTAGAATATATAGGATAGTAGAATATATAGGACAGTAGTCTATACAGGATAGTAGAATATATAGGACAGTAGAATATATAGGATAGTAGTCTATACAGGACAGTAGAATATATAGGATAGTAGTCTATACAGGACAGTAGAATATATAGGACAGTAGTCTATACAGGATAGTAGAATATATAGGATAGTAGAATATACAGGATAGTAGAATATACAGGATAGTAGAATATATAGGACAGTAGTCTATACAGGATAGTAGAATATATAGGATAGTAGAATATATAGGACAGTAGAATATATAGGATAGTAGTCTATACAGGACAGTAGAATATATAGGACAGTAGTCTATATAGGATAGTAGAATATATAGGACAGTAGAATATATAGGATAGTAGAATATATAGGATAGTAGAATATATAGGACAGTAGAATATATAGGACAGTAGTCTATACAGGATAGTAGAATATATAGGATAGTAGAATATATAGGACAGTAGTCTATACAGGATAGTAGAATATATAGGATAGTAGAATATATAGGACAGTAGTCTATACAGGATAGTAGAATATATAGGACAGTAGAATATATAGGATAGTAGTCTATATAGGATAGTAGAATATATAGGATAGTAGTCTATACAGGACAGTAGAATATATAGGACAGTAGTCTATACAGGATAGTAGAATATATAGGATAGTAGAATATATAGGACAGTAGAATATATAGGATAGTAGTCTATATAGGATAGTAGAATATATAGGACAGTAGTCTATACAGGATAGTAGAATATATAAGATAGTAGAATATATAGGATAGTAGTCTATATAGGACAGTAGAATATATAGGACAGTAGTCTATACAGGATAGTAGAATATATAGGATAGTAGAATATATAGGACAGTAGAATATATAGGACAGTAGTCTATACAGGATAGTAGAATATATAGGACAGTAGAATATATAGGATAGTAGTCTATACAGGATAGTAGAATATATAGGACAGTAGAATATATAGGATAGTAGTCTATACAGGATAGTAGAATATACAGGATAGTAGAATATATAGGACAGTAGTCTATACAGGATAGTAGAATATATAGGACAGTAGTCTATACAGGACAGTAGAATATATAGGACAGTAGTCTATACAGGATAGTAGAATATATAGGATAGTAGAATATATAGGACAGTAGAATATATAGGATAGTAGAATATATAGGATAGTAGTCTATACAGGACAGTAGAATATATAGGACAGTAGTCTATACAGGATAGTAGAATATATAGGACAGTAGAATATATAGTAGAATATATAGGATAGTAGTCTATACAGGATAGTAGTCTATATTGGATAGTAGTCTATACAGGATAGTAGAATATATAGTCTATAGGATAGTAGAATATATAGGATAGTAGAATATATAGGATAGTAGTCTATATAGGATAGTAGAATATATAGGACAGTAGAATATATAGGACAGTAGTCTATACAGGATAGTAGAATATATAGGATAGTAGAATATATAGGATAGTAGTCTATATAGGACAGTAGTCTATACAGGATAGTAGAATATATAGGATAGTAGAATATATAGGACAGTAGTCTATACAGGATAGTAGAATATATAGGATAGTAGAATATATAGGACAGTAGAATATATAGGATAGTAGTCTATACAGGATAGTAGAATATATAGGATAGTAGTCTATACAGGATAGTAGAATATATAGGACAGTAGAATATATAGGATAGTAGTCTATACAGGACAGTAGAATATATAGGACAGTAGTCTATACAGGATAGTAGAATATATAGGATAGTAGAATATATAGGATAGTAGAATATATAGGACAGTAGTCTATACAGGATAGTAGAATATATAGGATAGTAGAATATATAGGACAGTAGAATATATAGGATAGTAGTCTATACAGGATAGTAGAATATATAGGATAGTAGAATATATAGGACAGTAGAATATATAGGATAGTAGAATATATAGGATAGTAGAATATATAGGACAGTAGTCTATACAGGATAGTAGAATATATAGGATAGTAGAATATATAGGACAGTAGAATATATAGGATAGTAGTCTATACAGGACAGTAGAATATATAGGACAGTAGTCTATACAGGATAGTAGAATATATAGGATAGTAGAATATATAGGATAGTAGAATATATAGGATAGTAGAATATATAGGACAGTAGAATATATAGGATAGTAGTCTATACAGGATAGTAGAATATATAGGATAGTAGAATATATAGGACAGTAGAATATATAGGATAGTAGTCTATACAGGATAGTAGAATATATAGGATAGTAGAATATATAGGATAGTAGAATATATAGGACAGTAGAATATATAGGATAGTAGTCTATATAGGATAGTAGAATATATAGGACAGTAGAATATATAGGATAGTAGAATATATAGGACAGTAGAATATATAGGACAGTAGTCTATACAGGATAGTAGAATATATAGGATAGTAGAATATATAGGACAGTAGAATATATAGGATAGTAGAATATATAGGACAGTAGAATATATAGGACAGTAGTCTATACAGGATAGTAGAATATATAGGATAGTAGAATATATAGGATAGTAGTCTATATAGGACAGTAGTCTATACAGGATAGTAGAATATATAGGATAGTAGAATATATAGGACAGTAGTCTATACAGGATAGTAGAATATATAGGATAGTAGAATATATAGGACAGTAGAATATATAGGATAGTAGAATATATAGGATAGTAGAATATATAGGACAGTAGAATATATAGGACAGTAGTCTATACAGGATAGTAGAATATATAGGATAGTAGAATATATAGGACAGTAGAATATATAGGATAGTAGTCTATATAGGACAGTAGAATATATAGGACAGTAGTCTATACAGGATAGTAGAATATATAGGATAGTAGAATATATAGGACAGTAGAATATATAGGACAGTAGTCTATACAGGATAGTAGAATATATAGGACAGTAGAATATATAGGATAGTAGAATATATAGGATAGTAGAATATATAGGACAGTAGAATATATAGGACAGTAGTCTATACAGGATAGTAGAATATATAGGATAGTAGAATATATAGGATAGTAGTCTATATAGGACAGTAGTCTATACAGGATAGTAGAATATATAGGATAGTAGAATATATAGGACAGTAGTCTATACAGGATAGTAGAATATATAGGACAGTAGAATATATAGGATAGTAGTCTATATAGGATAGTAGAATATATAGGATAGTAGTCTATACAGGACAGTAGAATATATAGGACAGTAGTCTATACAGGATAGTAGAATATATAGGATAGTAGAATATATAGGACAGTAGTCTATACAGGATAGTAGAATATATAGGACAGTAGAATATATAGGACAGTAGTCTATACAGGATAGTAGAATATATAGGATAGTAGAATATATAGGATAGTAGTCAGGTAGTAATATATAGGACAGTAGTCTATACAGGATAGTAGAATATATAGGATAGTAGAATATATAGGACAGTAGAATATATAGGATAGTAGTCTATACAGGATAGTAGAATATATAGGACAGTAGAATATATAGGACAGTAGTCTATACAGGATAGTAGAATATATAGGACAGTAGAATATATAGGATAGTAGTCTATACAGGATAGTAGAATATATAGGACAGTAGAATATATAGGACAGTAGTCTATACAGGATAGTAGAATATATAGGACAGTAGAATATATAGGATAGTAGAATATATAGGACAGTAGTCTATACAGGATAGTAGAATATACAGGATAGTAGAATATATACGATAGTAGTCTATACAGGATAGTAGAATATACAGGATAGTAGAATATATACGATAGTAGTCTATACAGGACAGTAGAATATATAGGACAGTAGTCTATACAGGATAGTAGAATATATAGGACAGTAGAATATATAGGACAGTAGTCTATACAGGATAGTAGAATATATAGGACAGTAGAATATATAGGATAGTAGAATATATAGGACAGTAGTCTATACAGGATAGTAGAATATACAGGATAGTAGAATATATACGATAGTAGTCTATACAGGACAGTAGTCTATACAGGACAGTAGTCTATGCAGGACAGTAGTCTATGCAGGACATGCAGGACAGTAGTCTATATAGGACAGTAGAATATATAGGACAGTAGTCTATACAGGACAGTAGAATATATAGGACAGTAGTCTATACAGGATAGGAGAATAAATAGGATAGTAGAATATATAGGACAGTAGTCTATATAGGATAGTAGTCTATACAGGATAGTAGAATATATAGGACAGTAGTCTATACAGGATAGTAGAATATACAGGATAGTAGAATATACAGGACAGTAGTCTATATAGGATAGTAGAATATACAGGACAGTAGTCTATACAGGACAGTAGTCTATACAGGACAGTAGTCTATACAGGACAGTAGTCTATACAGGACAGTAGTCTATACAGGACAGTAGTCTATACAGGACAGTAGTCTATATAGGATAGTAGAATATATAGGACAGTAGTCTATACAGGATAGTAGAATATACAGGATAGTAGTCTATACAGGACAGTAGTCTATACAGGATAGTAGAATATATAGGATAGTAGTCTATACAGGATAGTAGAATATATAGGATAGTAGAATATATAGGATAGTAGAATATATAGGACAGTAGTCTATACAGGTTAGTAGTCTATACAGGATAGTAGACTATATAGGACAGTCGAATATACAGGATAGTAGACTATACAGGATAGGAGAATATATAGGATAGTAGAATATATAGGAAGGTAGTCTACAGGATAGTAGAATATATAGGACAGTAGTCTATACAGGATAGTAGACTATATAGGACAGTCGAATATACAGGATAGTAGACTACAGCATAGTAGACTATACAGGATAGTAGACTATACAGGGTAGTAATCGATATAGGGTAGTAATCTACATAGGATGTATAGGTTCATATAGGAGAGTGGTCTATACAGGATCTATAGGTTCATATAGGATAGTAGTCTATACAGGATCTTTAGGTTCATATAGGATAGTAGTCTATACAGGATAGTAATCTACACAGGATATATAGATTCACATAGGATTGTAGTCTATATTATGACAGACCAGCTAGATCTAATGCCTCTATTATATGATGACAGACCAGATATATCTACTGTCTCTATTATATTATGACAGACCAGCTGGATCTACTGTTTCTATTATAGTATGACAGACCAGCTAGATCTACTGCCTCTATAGTAAATGACAGACCAGCTAGACCTACTCTCTCTATTATATTATGACAGAACAGCTAGATCTATAGTACCTATTACATTACGACAGACCAGCTAGATCTACTGTCTCTATAGTAAATGACAGACCAGCTAGACCTACTCTCTCTATTATATTATGACAGACCAGCTAGATCTATAGTACCTATTACATTATGACAGACCAGCTAGATCTACTGTCTCTATAGTAAATGACAGACCAGCTAGACCTACTCTCTCTATTATATTATGACAGACCAGCTAGATCTATAGTACCTATTACATTATGACAGACCAGCTAGATCTATAGTACCTATTACATTACGACAGACCAGCTAGATCTACTGTCTCTATTATATTATGGCAGACCAGCTAGACCTGCTGTCTCTATTGCATTATGACAGACCAGCTAGATCTACTGTGTTTAAAATATTATGACAGACCAGCTAGATCTAAAATCTCTATATTATGTAAGACCAGCTAGATCTAGTGTCTCTATATTTTGACAGACCAGCTGGATCTATTGACTATATTATAATATGACAGACCAGCTTGATCTACTGTCTCTATTATATGATGACATACCAGCTAGATCTACTGTCTCTATTGTATTATGACAGACCAGCTAGATCTACTGTCTCTATTATATTATGACAGACCAGCTAGATCTACTGCCTCTATTATATTATGACAGACGAGCTAGATCTACTGTCTCTATTATATTCTGACAGACCAGCAAGATCTACTGTGTTTAAAATATTATGACAGACCAGCTAGATCTACTGTCTCTATTATATTATGACACACCAGCTAGATCTTCTGTCTCTATTATATTATGACAGACCAGCTAGATCTACTGTGTCTATTATAGTATGACAGACCAGCTAGAGCTACTGTCTCTATATTATGACAGACCAGCTAGATCTACTGACTCTACTATATTATGACATACCAGCTAGACCGGCTGTCTCTATTGTATTATGACAGACCAGCTAGATCTACTGTGTTTAAAATATTATGACAGACCAGCTAGATCTACTATCTCTATTGTATTATGACAGACCAGCTAGATCTACTGTGTTTAAAATATTATGACAGACCAGCTAGATCTACTGTCTCTATTATATTATGACAGACCAGCTAGATCTATAGTACCTATTACATTACGACAGACCAGCTAGATCTACTGTCTCTATAATAAATGACAGACCAGCTAGACCTACTCTCTCTCTTATATTATTACAGACCAGCTAGATCTATAGTACCTATTACATTATGACAGACCAGCCAGATCTACTGTCTCTATTATATTATGCCAGACCAGCTAGATCTACTGTCTCTATAGTAAATGACAGACCAGCTAGACCTACTCTCTCTATTATATTATGACAGACCAGCTAGATCTATAGTACCTATTACATTACGACAGACCAGCTAGATCTACTGTCTCTATAGTAAATGACAGACCAGCTAGATCTACTGTCTCTATAGTAAATGACAGATCAGCTAGATCTACTGTCTCTATTATATTATGACAGACCAGCTGGATCTATTGACTATATGATGATATGACAGACCAGCTAGATCTAGTGTCTCTATTATATTTTGACAGACCAGCTGGATCTATTGACTATATTATAATATGACAGATCAGCTTGATCTATTGACTATATTATAATATGACAGACCAGCTAGATCTACTTTCTCTATTGTATTATGACAGACCAGCTAGATCTACTGTCTCTATTATATTATGACAGACCAGCTAGATCTACTGTCTCTATTATATTATGACAGACAAGCTAGATCTACTGTCTCTATTATATTATGACAGACAAGCTAGATCTGCTGTCTCTATTATATTATGACAGACCAGCTAGATTTACTGTCTCTGATATAATATTACAGACCAGCTAGATCTACTGTCTCTATTATAATAAGACAGACAAGCTAGATCTACTGTTTCTATTATGACAGACCAGCTAGATCTACTGTCTATATTATATTATGACAGACCAGCTAGATCTACTGTCACAATCATAATATGATAGACCAGTTAGATCTACTGTCTCTATTATATTATGACAGACCAGCTAGATCTACTGTCTCTTTGTCTCCAATATATTATGACAGACCAGCTAGATCTACTGTCTCTTTGTCTCCATTATCTGTCTCTATTATAATATGACAGACCAGCTAGATCTCCTGTCTCTATTATAATATGACAGACCAGCTAGATCTACTGTCTCTATTATATTATGACAGACCAGCTAGATCTACTGTCTCTATTATATTATGACAGACCAGCTAGATCTACTGTCTCTATTATATTATGACAGACCAGCTAGATCTACTGTCTCTATTATATTATGACAGACCAGCTAGATCTACTGTCTCTATTGTATTATGACAGACCAGCTAGATCTACTGTCTCTATTGTATTATGACAGACCAGCTAGATCTACTGTCTCTATTGTATTATGACAGACCAGCTAGATCTACTGTCTCTATTATAATATGACAGACCAGCTAGATCTACTGTCTCTATTGTATTATGACAGACCAGCTAGATCTACTGTCTCTATTATATTATGACAGACCAGCTAGATCTACTGTCTCTATTATATTATGACAGACCAGCTAGATCTACTGTCTCTATTATATTATGACAGACCAGCTAGATCTACTGTCTCTATTATAATATGACAGACCAGCTAGATCTACTGTCTCTATTATAATATGACAGACCAGCTAGATCTACTGTCTCTATTATAATATGACAGACCAGCTAGATCTACTGTCTCTATTATATTATGACAGACCAGCTAGATCTACTGTCTCTATTATAATATGACAGACCAGCTAGATCTACTGTCTCTATTATATTATGACAGACCAGCTAGATCTACTGTCTCTATTGTATTATGACAGACCAGCTAGATCTACTGTCTCTATTATAATATGACAGACCAGCTAGATCTACTGTCTCTATTATATTATGACAGACCAGCTAGATCTACTGTCTCTATTATATTATGACAGACCAGCTAGATCTACTGTCTCTATTGTAATATTACAGACGAGCTAGATCTACTGTCTCTATTATATTATGACAGACCAGCTAGATCTACTGTCTCTATTATATTATGACAGACCAGCTAGATCTACTGTCTCTATTATAATATGACAGACCAGCTAGATCTACTGTCTCTGTCTATTATATTATGACAGACCAGCTAGATCTACTGTCTCTATTATATTATGACAGACCAGCTAGATCTACTGTCTCTATTATAATATGACAGACCAGCTAGATCTACTGTCTCTATTATATATGACAGACCAGCTAGATCTACTGTCTCTATTATATTATGACAGACCAGCTAGATCTACTGTCTCTATTATATTATGACAGACCAGCTAGATCTACTGTCTCTATTATATTATGACAGACCAGCTAGATCTACTGTCTCTATTATATTATGACAGACCAGCTAGATCTACTGTCTCTATTATATTATGACAGACCAGCTAGATCTACTGTCTCTATTATAATATGACAGACCAGCTAGATCTACTGTCTCTATTATATTATGACAGACCAGCTAGATCTACTGTCTCTATTATAATATGACAGACCAGCTAGATCTACTGTCTCTATTATATTATGACAGACCAGCTAGATCTACTGTCTCTATTATATTATGACAGACCAGCTAGATCTACTGTCTCTATTATATTATGACAGACCAGCTAGATCTACTGTCTCTATTATATTATGACAGACCAGCTAGATCTACTGTCTCTATTATATTATGACAGACCAGCTAGATCTACTGTCTCTATTATATTATGACAGACCAGCTAGATCTACTGTCTCTATTATATTATGACAGACCAGCTAGATCTACTGTCTCTATTATATTATGACAGACCAGCTAGATCTACTGTCTCTATTATATTATGACAGACCAGCTAGATCTACTGTCTCTATTATATTATGACAGACCAGCTAGATCTACTGTCTCTATTATATTATGACAGACCAGCTAGATCTACTGTCTCTATTATATTATGACAGACCAGCTAGATCTACTGTCTCTATTATATTATGACAGACCAGCTAGATCTACTGTCTCTATTATATTATGACAGACCAGCTAGATCTACTGTCTCTATTATATTATGACAGACCAGCTAGATCTACTGTCTCTATTATATTATGACAGACCAGCTAGATCTACTGTCTCTATTATATTATGACAGACCAGCTAGATCTACTGTCTCTATTATATTATGACAGACCAGCTAGATCTACTGTCTCTATTATATTATGACAGACCAGCTAGATCTACTGTCTCTATTATATTATGACAGACCAGCTAGATCTACTGTCTCTATTATAATATGACAGACCAGCTAGATCTACTGTCTCTATTATATTATGACAGACCAGCTAGATCTACTGTCTCTATTATATTATGACAGACCAGCTAGATCTACTGTCTCTATTATAATATGACAGACCAGCTAGATCTACTGTCTCTATTATAATATGACAGACCAGCTAGATCTACTGTCTCTATTATATTATGACAGACCAGCTAGATCTACTGTCTCTATTATATTATGACAGACCAGCTAGATCTACTGTCTCTATTATATTATGACAGACCAGCTAGATCTACTGTCTCTATTATATTATGACAGACCAGCTAGATCTACTGTCTCTATTATATTATGACAGACCAGCTAGATCTACTGTCTCTATTATAATATGACAGACCAGCTAGATCTACTGTCTCTATTGTATTATGACAGACCAGCTAGATCTACTGTCTCTATTATATTATGACAGACCAGCTAGATCTACTGTCTCTATTATAATATGACAGACCAGCTAGATCTACTGTCTCTATTATAATATGACAGACCAGCTAGATCTACTGTCTCTATTATATTATGACAGACCAGCTAGATCTACTGTCTCTATTATATTATGACAGACCAGCTAGATCTACTGTCTCTATTATATTATGACAGACCAGCTAGATCTACTGTCTCTATTATATTATGACAGACCAGCTAGATCTACTGTCTCTATTATATTATGACAGACCAGCTAGATCTACTGTCTCTATTATATTATGACAGACCAGCTAGATCTACTGTCTCTATTATATTATGACAGACCAGCTAGATCTACTGTCTCTATTATATTATGACAGACCAGCTAGATCTACTGTCTCTATTATATTATGACAGACCAGCTAGATCTACTGTCTCTATTATATTATGACAGACCAGCTAGATCGACTGTCTCTATTATATTATGACAGACCAGCTAGATCTACTGTCTCTATTATATTATGACAGACCAGCTAGATCTACTGTCTCTATTGTATTATGACAGACCAGCTAGATCTACTGTCTCTATTATATTATGACAGACCAGCTAGATCTACTGTCTCTATTATATTATGACAGACCAGCTAGATCTACTGTCTCTATTATAATATGACAGACCAGCTTGATCTACTGTCTCTATTATATTATGACAGACCAGCTAGATCTACTGTCTCTATTATATTATGACAGACCAGCTAGATCTACTGTCTCTATTATATTATGACAGACCAGCTAGATCTACTGTCTCTATTATAATATGACAGACCAGCTAGATCTACTGTCTCTATTATATTATGACAGACCAGCTAGATCTACTGTCTCTATTATATTATGACAGACCAGCTAGATCTACTGTCTCTATTATAATATGACAGACCAGCTAGATCTACTGTCTCTATTATAATATGACAGACCAGCTAGATCTACTGTCTCTATTGTATTATGACAGACCAGCTAGATCTACTGTCTCTATTATATTATGACAGACCAGCTAGATCTACTGTCTCTATTATATTATGACAGACCAGCTAGATCTACTGTCTCTATTATATTATGACAGACCAGCTAGATCTACTGTCTCTATTATATTATGACAGACCAGCTAGATCTACTGTCTCTATTATATTATGACAGACCAGCTAGATCTACTGTCTCTATTATATTATGACAGACCAGCTAGATCTACTGTCTCTATTATATTATGACAGACCAGCTAGATCTACTGTCTCTATTATATTATGACAGACCAGCTAGATCTACTGTCTCTATTATATTATGACAGACCAGCTAGATCTACTGTCTCTATTATATTATGACAGACCAGCTAGATCTACTGTCTCTATTATATTATGACAGACCAGCTAGATCTACTGTCTCTATTATAATATGACAGACCAGCTAGATCTACTGTCTCTATTATATTATGACAGACCAGCTAGATCTACTGTCTCTATTATAATATGACAGACCAGCTAGATCTACTGTCTCTATTATATTATGACAGACCAGCTAGATCTACTGTCTCTATTATATTATGACAGACCAGCTAGATCTACTGTCTCTATTATATTATGACAGACCAGCTAGATCTACTGTCTCTATTATATTATGACAGACCAGCTAGATCTACTGTCTCTATTATATTATGACAGACCAGCTAGATCTACTGTCTCTATTATAATATGACAGACCAGCTAGATCTACTGTCTCTATTATATTATGACAGACCAGCTAGATCTACTGTCTCTATTATATTATGACAGACCAGCTAGATCTACTGTCTCTATTATATTATGACAGACCAGCTAGATCTACTGTCTCTATTATATTATGACAGACCAGCTAGATCTACTGTCTCTATTATATTATGACAGACCAGCTAGATCTACTGTCTCTATTATAATATGACAGACCAGCTAGATCTACTGTCTCTATTATAATATGACAGACCAGCTAGATCTACTGTCTCTATTATATTATGACAGACCAGCTAGATCTACTGTCTCTATTATATTATGACAGACCAGCTAGATCTACTGTCTCTATTATATTATGACAGACCAGCTAGATCTACTGTCTCTATTATATTATGACAGACCAGCTAGATCTACTGTCTCTATTATAATATGACAGACCAGCTAGATCTACTGTCTCTATTATATTATGACAGACCAGCTAGATCTACTGTCTCTATTATATTATGACAGACCAGCTAGATCTACTGTCTCTATTATAATATGACAGACCAGCTAGATCTACTGTCTCTATTATATTATGACAGACCAGCTAGATCTACTGTCTCTATTATATTATGACAGACCAGCTAGATCTACTGTCTCTATTATATTATGACAGACCAGCTAGATCTACTGTCTCTATTATATTATGACAGACCAGCTAGATCTACTGTCTCTATTATATTATGACAGACCAGCTAGATCTACTGTCTCTATTATATTATGACAGACCAGCTAGATCTACTGTCTCTATTATATTATGACAGACCAGCTAGATCTACTGTCTCTATTATATTATGACAGACCAGCTAGATCTACTGTCTCTATTATATTATGACAGACCAGCTAGATCTACTGTCTCTATTATATTATGACAGACCAGCTAGATCTACTGTCTCTATTATATTATGACAGACCAGCTAGATCTACTGTCTCTATTATATATATGACAGACCAGCTAGATCTACTGTCTCTATTATATTATGACAGACCAGCTAGATCTACTGTCTCTATTATATTATGACAGACCAGCTAGATCTACTGTCTCTATTATATTATGACAGACCAGCTAGATCTACTGTCTCTATTATATTATGACAGACCAGCTAGATCTACTGTCTCTATTATAATATGACAGACCAGCTAGATCTACTGTCTCTATTATATTATGACAGACCAGCTAGATCTACTGTCTCTATTATATTATGACAGACCAGCTAGATCTACTGTCTCTATTATATTATGACAGACCAGCTAGATCTACTGTCTCTATTGTATTATGACAGACCAGCTAGATCTACTGTCTCTATTATATTATGACAGACCAGCTAGATCTACTGTCTCTATTATATTATGACAGACCAGCTAGATCTACTGTCTCTATTATATTATGACAGACCAGCTAGATCTACTGTCTCTATTATATTATGACAGACCAGCTAGATCTACTGTCTCTATTATATTATGACAGACCAGCTAGATCTACTGTCTCTATTGTATTATGACAGACCAGCTAGATCTACTGTCTCTATTATATTATGACAGACCAGCTAGATCTACTGTCTCTATTATATTATGACAGACCAGCTAGATCTACTGTCTCTATTATATTATGACAGACCAGCTAGATCTACTGTCTCTATTATATTATGACAGACCAGCTAGATCTACTGTCTCTATTATATTATGACAGACCAGCTAGATCTACTGTCTCTATTATAATATGACAGACCAGCTAGATCTACTGTCTCTATTATATTATGACAGACCAGCTAGATCTACTGTCTCTATTATATTATGACAGACCAGCTAGATCTACTGTCTCTATTATATTATGACAGACCAGCTAGATCTACTGTCTCTATTATATTATGACAGACCAGCTAGATCTACTGTCTCTATTATATTATGACAGACCAGCTAGATCTACTGTCTCTATTATATTATGACAGACCAGCTAGATCTACTGTCTCTATTATATTATGACAGACCAGCTAGATCTACTGTCTCTATTATATTATGACAGACCAGCTAGATCTACTGTCTCTATTATAATATGACAGACCAGCTAGATCTACTGTCTCTATTATATTATGACAGACCAGCTAGATCTACTGTCTCTATTATATTATGACAGACCAGCTAGATCTACTGTCTCTATTATATTATGACAGACCAGCTAGATCTACTGTCTCTATTATATTATGACAGACCAGCTAGATCTACTGTCTCTATTATATTATGACAGACCAGCTAGATCTACTGTCTCTATTATAATATGACAGACCAGCTAGATCTACTGTCTCTATTATAATATGACAGACCAGCTAGATCCACTGTCTCTATTATATTATGACAGACCAGCTAGATCTACTGTCTCTATTATATTATGACAGACCAGCTATATCTATTGTCTCAATTATAATATGACAGACCAGCTAGATCTACTGTCTCTATTATATTCTGACAGCCCAGCTAGATCTACTGTCTCTATCATATTTTGACAGACCAGCTAGATCTACTGTCTCTATTATAATATGACAGACCAGCTAGATCTACTGTCTCTATTATATTATGACAGACCAGCTAGATCTAATGTATCTATTATATTATGACAGACCAGCTAGATCTACTGTCTCTATTATTATGACAGACCAGCTAGATCTACTGTCTCTATTATATTATGACAGACCAGCTAGATCTACTGTCTCTATTATATTATGACAGACCAGCTAGATCTACTGTCTCTATTATATTATGACAGACCAGCTAGATCTACTGTCTCTATTATATTATGACAGACCAGCTAGATCTACTGTCTCTATTATATTATGACAGACCAGCTAGATCTACTGTCTCTATTATATTATGACAGACCAGCTAGATCTACTGTCTCTATTATATTATGACAGACCAGCTAGATCTACTGTCTCTATTATATTATGACAGACCAGCTAGATCTACTGTCTCTATTATATTATGACAGACCAGCTAGATCTACTGTCTCTATTATATTATGACAGACCAGCTAGATCTACTGTCTCTATTATATTATGACAGACCAGCTAGATCTACTGTCTCTATTATATTATGACAGACCAGCTAGATCTACTGTCTCTATTATATTATGACAGACCAGCTAGATCTACTGTCTCTATTATATTATGACAGACCAGCTAGATCTACTGTCTCTATTATATTATGACAGACCAGCTAGATCTACTGTCTCTATTATATTATGACAGACCAGCTAGATCTACTGTCTCTATTATATTATGACAGACCAGCTAGATCTACTGTCTCTATTATATTATGACAGACCAGCTAGATCTACTGTCTCTATTATATTATGACAGACCAGCTAGATCTACTGTCTCTATTATATTATGACAGACCAGCTAGATCTACTGTCTCTATTATATTATGACAGACCAGCTAGATCTACTGTCTCTATTATATTATGACAGACCAGCTAGATCTACTGTCTCTATTATATTATGACAGACCAGCTAGATCTACTGTCTCTATTATATTATGACAGACCAGCTAGATCTACTGTCTCTATTATATTATGACAGACCAGCTAGATCTACTGTCTCTATTATATTATGACAGACCAGCTAGATCTACTGTCTCTATTATATTATGACAGACCAGCTAGATCTACTGTCTCTATTATATTATGACAGACCAGCTAGATCTACTGTCTCTATTATATTATGACAGACCAGCTAGATCTACTGTCTCTATTATATTATGACAGACCAGCTAGATCTACTGTCTCTATTATATTATGACAGACCAGCTAGATCTACTGTCTCTATTATATTATGACAGACCAGCTAGATCTACTGTCTCTATTATATTATGACAGACCAGCTAGATCTACTGTCTCTATTATATTATGACAGACCAGCTAGATCTACTGTCTCTATTATATTATGACAGACCAGCTAGATCTACTGTCTCTATTATATTATGACAGACCAGCTAGATCTACTGTCTCTATTATATTATGACAGACCAGCTAGATCTACTGTCTCTATTATATTATGACAGACCAGCTAGATCTACTGTCTCTATTATATTATGACAGACCAGCTAGATCTACTGTCTCTATTATATTATGACAGACCAGCTAGATCTACTGTCTCTATTATATTATGACAGACCAGCTAGATCTACTGTCTCTATTATATTATGACAGACCAGCTAGATCTACTGTCTCTATTATATTATGACAGACCAGCTAGATCTACTGTCTCTATTATATTATGACAGACCAGCTAGATCTACTGTCTCTATTATATTATGACAGACCAGCTAGATCTACTGTCTCTATTATATTATGACAGACCAGCTAGATCTACTGTCTCTATTATATTATGACAGACCAGCTAGATCTACTGTCTCTATTATATTATGACAGACCAGCTAGATCTACTGTCTCTATTATATTATGACAGACCAGCTAGATCTACTGTCTCTATTATATTATGACAGACCAGCTAGATCTACTGTCTCTATTATATTATGACAGACCAGCTAGATCTACTGTCTCTATTATATTATGACAGACCAGCTAGATCTACTGTCTCTATTATATTATGACAGACCAGCTAGATCTACTGTCTCTATTATATTATGACAGACCAGCTAGATCTACTGTCTCTATTATATTATGACAGACCAGCTAGATCTACTGTCTCTATTATATTATGACAGACCAGCTAGATCTACTGTCTCTATTATATTATGACAGACCAGCTAGATCTACTGTCTCTATTATATTATGACAGACCAGCTAGATCTACTGTCTCTATTATATTATGACAGACCAGCTAGATCTACTGTCTCTATTATATTATGACAGACCAGCTAGATCTACTGTCTCTATTATATTATGACAGACCAGCTAGATCTACTGTCTCTATTATATTATGACAGACCAGCTAGATCTACTGTCTCTATTATATTATGACAGACCAGCTAGATCTACTGTCTCTATTATATTATGACAGACCAGCTAGATCTACTGTCTCTATTATATTATGACAGACCAGCTAGATCTACTGTCTCTATTATATTATGACAGACCAGCTAGATCTACTGTCTCTATTATATTATGACAGACCAGCTAGATCTACTGTCTCTATTATATTATGACAGACCAGCTAGATCTACTGTCTCTATTATATTATGACAGACCAGCTAGATCTACTGTCTCTATTATATTATGACAGACCAGCTAGATCTACTGTCTCTATTATATTATGACAGACCAGCTAGATCTACTGTCTCTATTATATTATGACAGACCAGCTAGATCTACTGTCTCTATTATATTATGACAGACCAGCTAGATCTACTGTCTCTATTATATTATGACAGACCAGCTAGATCTACTGTCTCTATTATATTATGACAGACCAGCTAGATCTACTGTCTCTATTATATTATGACAGACCAGCTAGATCTACTGTCTCTATTGTATTATGACAGACCAGCTAGATCTACTGTCTCTATTATATTATGACAGACCAGCTAGATCTACTGTCTCTATTATATTATGACAGACCAGCTAGATCTACTGTCTCTATTATATTATGACAGACCAGCTAGATCTACTGTCTCTATTATATTATGACAGACCAGCTAGATCTACTGTCTCTATTATATTATGACAGACCAGCTAGATCTACTGTCTCTATTATATTATGACAGACCAGCTAGATCTACTGTCTCTATTATATTATGACAGACCAGCTAGATCTACTGTCTCTATTATATTATGACAGACCAGCTAGATCTACTGTCTCTATTATATTATGACAGACCAGCTAGATCTACTGTCTCTATTATATTATGACAGACCAGCTAGATCTACTGTCTCTATTATATTATGACAGACCAGCTAGATCTACTGTCTCTATTATATTATGACAGACCAGCTAGATCTACTGTCTCTATTATATTATGACAGACCAGCTAGATCTACTGTCTCTATTATATTATGACAGACCAGCTAGATCTACTGTCTCTATTATATTATGACAGACCAGCTAGATCTACTGTCTCTATTATATTATGACAGACCAGCTAGATCTACTGTCTCTATTATAATATGACAGACCAGCTAGATCTACTGTCTCTATTATATTATGACAGACCAGCTAGATCTACTGTCTCTATTATATTATGACAGACCAGCTAGATCTACTGTCTCTATTATATTATGACAGACCAGCTAGATCTACTGTCTCTATTATATTATGACAGACCAGCTAGATCTACTGTCTCTATTATATTATGACAGACCAGCTAGATCTACTGTCTCTATTATATTATGACACACCAGCTAGATCTACTGTCTATTATATTATGACAGACCAGCTAGATCTACTGTCTCTATGTATTATGACAGACCAGCTAGATCTACTGTCTCTATTGTATTATGACAGACCAGCTAGATCTACTGTCTCTATTATATTATGACAGACCAGCTAGATCTACTGTCTCTATTATATGTATGACAGACCAGCTAGATCTACTGTCTCTATTATATTATGACAGACCAGCTAGATCTACTGTCTCTATTATATTATGACAGACCAGCTAGATCTACTGTCTCTATTATATTATGACAGACCAGCTAGATCTACTGTCTCTATTATATTATGACAGACCAGCTAGATCTACTGTCTCTATTATATTATGACAGACCAGCTAGATCTACTGTCTCTATTATAATATGACAGACCAGCTAGATCTACTGTCTCTATTGTATTATGACAGACCAGCTAGATCTACTGTCTCTATTATATTATGACAGACCAGCTAGATCTACTGTCTCTATTATATTATGACAGACCAGCTAGATCTACTGTCTCTATTATAATATGACAGACCAGCTAGATCTACTGTCTCTATTATAATATGACAGACCAGCTAGATCTACTGTCTCTATTATAATATGACAGACCAGCTAGATCTACTGTCTCTATTATATTATGACAGACCTAATGTCATTATATTACCCTGGTCTACCATCTACTGTCATTATATTACCCTGGTCTACCACCTACTGTCATTATATCTACTGTCATTTTATTACCCTGGTCTACAATCTGCTGTCATTATATTATTACTGTCCCTGGTCTACCATCTACTGTCATTATTATTACCCTGGTCTCCCATCTACTGTCATTATATTACCCTGGTCTACTGTCATTATATTACCCTGGTCTACCATCTACTGTCATTATATTACCCTGGTCTACCATCTACTGTCATTATATTACCCTGGTCTACCATCTACTGTCATTATATTACCCTGGTCTACCATCTACTGTCATTATATTACCCTGGTCTACCATCTACTGTCATTATATTACCCTGGTCTACCATCTACTGTCATTATATTACCCTGGTCTACCATCTACTGTCATTATATTACCCTGGTCTACCATCTACTGTCATTATATTACCCTGGTCTCCATCTACTGTCATTATATTACCCTGGTCTACCATCTACTGTCATTATATTACCCTGGTCTACCATCTACTGTCATTATATTACCCTGGTCTACCATCTACTGTCATTATATTACCCGTCTACCCTCTACTGTCATTATATTACCCTGGTCTACCATCTACTGTCATTATATTACCCTGGTCACCATCTACTGTCATTATATTACCCTGGTCTACCATCTACTGTCATTATATTACCCTGGTCCCTACTGTCTACCCCTCTACTGTCATTATATTACCCTGGTCTACCATCTACTGTCATTATATTACCCTGGTCTACCATCTACTGTCATTATATTACCCTGGTCTACCATCTACTGTCATTATATTACCCTGGTCTACCATCTACTGTCATTATATTACCCTGGTCTACCATCTACTGTCATTATATTACCCTATATTCTACCATCTACTGTCATTATATTACCCTGGTCTACCATCTACTGTCATTATATTACCCTGGTCTACCATCTACTGTCATTATATTACCCTGGTCTACCATCTACTGTCATTATATTACCCTGGTCTACCATCTACTGTCATTATATTACCCTGGTCTACCATCTACTGTCATTATATTACCCTGGTCTACAATCTACTGTCATTATATTACCCTGCTACCATCTACTGTCATTATATTACCCTGGTCTACCATCTACTGTCATTATATTACCCTGGTCTACCATCTACTGTCATTATATTACCCTGGTCTACCATCTACTGTATATTACCCTGGTCTACCATCTACTGTCATTATATTACCCTGGTCTACCCATCTACTGTCATTATATTACCCTGGTCTACCATCTACTGTCATTATATTACCCTGGTCTACCATCTACTGTCATTATATTACCCTGGTCTACCATCTACTGTCATTATATTACCCTGGTCTACCATCTACTGTCATTATATTACCCTGGTCTACCATCTACTGTCATTATATTACCCTGGTCTACCATCTACTGTCATTATATTACCCTGGTCTACCATCTACTGTCATTATATTACCCTGGTCTACCATCTACTGTCATTATATTACCCTGGTCTACCATCTACTGTCATTATATTACCCTGGTCTACCATCTACTGTCATTATATTACCCTGGTCTACCATCTACTGTCATTATATTACCCTGGTCTACCATCTCTACTGTCATTATATTACCCTGGTCTCCCCTACTACTGTCATTATATTACCCTGGTCCCCATCTACTGTCATTATATTACCCTGGTCTACCATCTACTGTCATTATATTACCCTGGTCTACCATCTACTGTCATTATATTACCCTGGTCTACCATCTACTGTCATTATATTACCCTGGTCTACCATCTACTGTCATTATATTACCCTGGTCTACCATCTACTGTCATTATATTACCCTGGTCTACCCTCTACTGTCATTATATTACCCTGGTCTACCATCTACTGTCATTATATTACCCTGGTCTACCATCTACTGTCATTATATTACCCTTACCCTGGTCATTATATTACCCTGGTCTACTGTCATTATATTACCCTGGTCTACCATCTACTGTCATTATATTACCCTGGTCTACCATCTACTGTCATTATATTACCCTGGTCTACCATCTACTGTCATTATATTACCCTGGTCTACCATCTACTGTCATTATATTACCCTGGTCTACATCTCTACTGTCATTATATTACCCTGGTCTACCTCTACTGTCATTATATTACCCCCTGGTCTACCATCTACTGTCATTATATTACCCTGGTCCCTGTCTACCCTGGTCTACATCTACTGTCATTATATTACCTGGTCTACCATCTACTGTCATTATATTACCCTGGTCTACCATCTACTGTCATTATATTACCCTGGTCTACCATCTACTGTCATTATATTACCCTGGTCTACCATCTACTGTCATTATATTACCCTGGTATACCATCTACTGTCATTATATTACCCTGGCCTACCCTCTTACTGTCATTATATTATCCTGGTCTACCCTCTACTGTCATGATATTACCCTGGTCTACCATCTACTGTCATTATATTACCCTGGTCTCCCCACTACTGTCAATATATTACCCTGATCTACCCTCTACTGTCATTATATTACCCTGGTCTACCATCTACTGTCATTTTATTACCCTGGTCTACCATCTACTGTCATTATATTACCCTGGTCAACCATCTACTGTCATTATATTACCCTGGTCTACCATCTACTGTCATTATATTACCCTGGTCTACCATCTACTGTCATTATATTACCCTGGTCTCCCTCTACTGTCATTATATTACCCTGGTCTACCATCTACTGTCATTATATTACCCTGGTCTACTGTCATTATCTACTGTCATTATATTACCCTGGTCTACCATCTACTGTCATTATATTACCCTGGTCTACCATCTACTGTCATTATATTACCCTGGTCTACCATCTACTGTCATTATATTACCCTGGTCTACCCTACTGTCATTATATTACCCTGTCATTATACTGTCATTACCCTGGTCTACCATCTACTGTCATTATATTACCCTGGTCTACCATCTACTGTCATTATATTACCCTGGTCTCATCTATCTACCCTGGTCACCTATCTACTGTCATTATATTACCCTGGTCTACCATCTACTGTCATTATATTACCCTGGTCTACCATCTACTGTCATTATATTACCCTGGTCTACCATCTACTGTCATTATATTACCCTGGTCTACCATCTACTGTCATTATATTACCCTGGTCTACCATCTACTGTCATTATATTACCCTGGTCTACCATCTACTGTCATTATATTACCCTGGTCTACCATCTACTGTCATTATATTACCCTGGTCTACCATCTACTGTCATTATATTACCCTGGTCTACCCCATCTACTGTCATTATATTACCCTGGTCTACCACCTCTACTATCATTATATCTACTCTACTGTCATTATATTACCCTGGTCTCCACCTACTGTCATTATATTACCCTGGTCTACCATCTACTGTCATTATATTACCCTGGTCTACCATCTACTGTCATTATATTACCCTGGTCTACCATCTACTGTCATTATATTACCCTGGTCTACCATCTACTGTCATTATATTACCCTGGTCTACCATCTACTGTCATTATATTACCCTGGTCTACCCATCTACTGTCATTATATTACCCTGGTCTACCATCTACTGTCATTATATTACCCTACCATCTACTGTCCCTCTACTGTCATTATATTACCCTGGTCTACCCTCTACTGTCATTATATTACCCTGGTCTACCATCTACTGTCATTATATTACCCTGGTCTACCATTACTGTCATTATATTACCCTGGTCTACCATCTACTGTCATTATATTACCCTGGTCTACCATCTACTGTCATTATATTACCCTGGTCTACCATCTACTGTCATTATATTACCCTGGTCTACCATCTACTGTCATTATATTACCCTGGTCTACCATCTACTGTCATTATATTACCCTACTGTCATTATATTACCC
This sequence comes from Oncorhynchus tshawytscha, assembly GCF_018296145.1. Taxonomy (NCBI): domain Eukaryota; kingdom Metazoa; phylum Chordata; class Actinopteri; order Salmoniformes; family Salmonidae; genus Oncorhynchus; species Oncorhynchus tshawytscha. The sequence continues at coordinate 68,568 of NW_024609307.1, forward strand.
CCTGGTCTACCATCTACTGTCATTATATTACCCTGGTCTACCATCTACTGTCATTATATTACCCTGGTCTACCATCTACTGTCATTATATTACCCTGGTCTACCATCTACTGTCATTATATTACCCTGGTCTACCATCTACTGTCATTATATTACCCTGGTCTACCATCTACTGTCATTATATTACCCTGGTCTACCATCTACTGTCATTATATTACCCTGGTCTACCATCTACTGTCATTATATTACCCTGGTCTACCATCTACTGTCATTATATTACCCTCATTATATTACCCTGGTCTACTGTCATTATATTACCCTGGTCTACCATCTACTGTCATTATATTACCCTGGTCTACCATCTACTGTCATTATATTACCCTGGTCTACCCATCTACTGTCATTATATTACCCTGGTCTACCATCTACTGTCATTATATTACCCTGGTCTACCATCTCTATATTGTCATTATATTACCCTGGTCTACCATCTACTGTCATTATATTACCCTGGTCTACCCCATCTACTGTCATTATATTACCCTGGTCTACCATCTACTGTCATTATATTACCCTGGTCTACCATCTACTGTCATTATATTACCCTGGTCTACCCTCTACTGTCATTATATTACCCTGGTCTACCATCTACTGTCATTATATTACCCTGGTCTACCATCTACTGTCATTATATTACCCTGGTCTACCATCTACTGTCATTATATTTACCCTCTACTGTCATTATATTACCCTGGTCCATCTACTGTCATTATATTACCCTGGTCTACCATCTACTGTCATTATATTACCCTGGTCTACCATCTACTGTCATTATATTACCCTGGTCTCCATCTACTGTCATTATATTACCCTGGTCTACCATCTACTGTCATTATATTACCCTGGTCTACCATCTACTGTCATTATATTACCCTGGTCTACCATCTACTGTCATTATATTACCCTGGTCTACCATCTACTGTCATTATATTACCCTGGTCTACCATCTACTGTCATTATATTACCCTGGTCTACCATCTACTGTCATTATATTACCCTGGTCTACCATCTACTGTCATTATATTACCCTGGTCTACCATCTACTGTCATTATATTACCCTGGTCTACCATCTACTGTCATTATATTACCCTGGTCTACCATCTACTGTCATTATATTACCCTGGTCTACCATCTCTACTGTCATTATATTACCCTGGTCTACCATCTACTGTCATTATATTACCCTGGTCTACCATCTACTGTCATTATATTACCCTGGTCTACCATCTACTGTCATTATATTACCCTGGTCTACCTCTACTGTCATTATATTACCCTGGTCTACCATCTACTGTCATTATATTACCCTGGTCTACCATCTACTGTCATTATATTACCCTGGTCTACCATCCTCTACTGTCATTATATTACCCTGGTCTACCTGGTCTACTGTCATTATATTACCCTGGTCTACCATCTACTGTCATTATATTACCCTGGTCTACCATCTACTGTCATTATATTACCCTGGTCTACCATCTACTGTCATTATATTACCCTGGTCTACCATCTACTGTCATTATATTACCCTGGTCTACCATCTACTGTCATTATATTACCCTGGTCTCCATCTACTGTCATTATATTACCCTGGTCTACCATCTACTGTCATTATATTACCCTGGTCTACCATCTACTGTCATTATATTACCCTGGTCTACCATCTACTGTCATTATATTACCCTGGTCTACCATCTACTGTCATTATATTACCCTGGTCTACCATCTACTGTCATTATATTACCCTGGTCTACCATCTACTGTCATTATATTACCCTGGTCTACCATCTACTGTCATTATATTACCCTGGTCTACCATCTACTGTCATTATATTACCCTGGTCTACCATCTACTGTCATTATATTACCCTGGTTACCTCTACTGTCATTATATTACCCTGGTCTACCATCTACTGTCATTATTACCCCCTGGTCTACCATCTACTCATTATATTACCCTGGTCTACCATCTACTGTCATTATATTACCCTGGTCTACCATCTACTGTCATTATATTACCCTGGTCTACCATCTACTGTCATTATATTACCCTGGTCTACCATCTACTGTCATTATATTACCCTGGTCTACCATCACTGTCATTACCCTGGTCTACCATCTACTGTCATTATATTACCCTGGTCTACCATCTACTGTCATTATATTACCCTGGTCTACCATCTACTGTCATTATATTACCCTGGTCTACCATCTACTGTCATTATATTACCCTGGTCTACCATCTACTGTCATTATATTACCCTGGTCTACCATCTACTGTCATTATATTACCCTGGTCTACCATCTACTGTCATTATATTACCCTGGTCTACCATCTACTGTCATTATATTACCCTGGTCTACCCTCTACTGTCATTATATTACCCTGGTCTACCATCTACTGTCATTATATTACCCTGGTCTACCATCTACTGTCATTATATTACCCTGGTCTACCATCTACTGTCATTATATTACCCTGGTCTCCCCACTACTGTCTGTCATATTACCCTGGTCTACTCTACTGTCATTATATTACCCTGGTCTACCATCTACTGTCATTATATTACCCTGGTCTACCATCTACTGTCATTATATTACCCTGGTCTACCATCTACTGTCATTATATTACCCTGGTCTACCATCTACTGTCATTATATTACCCTGGTCTACCTATCTACTGTCATTATATTACCCTGGTCTACCATCTACTGTCATTATATTACCCTGGTCTACCATCTACTGTCATTATATTACCCTGGTCTACCATCTACTGTCATTATATTACCCTGGTCTACCATCTACTGTCATTATATTACCCTGGTCCCCCTACTGTCATTATATTACCCTGGTCATCTACTGTCATTATATTACCCTGGTCTACCATCTACTGTCATTATATTACCCTGGTCTACCATCTACTGTCATTATATTACCCTGGTCTACCATCTACTGTCATTATATTACCCTGGTCTACCATCTACTGTCATTATATTACCCTGGTCTACCATCTACTGTCATTATATTACCCTGGTCTCATCTACTGTCATTATATTACCTGGTCTACCATCTACTGTCATTATATTACCCTGGTCTACCATCTACTGTCATTATATTACCCTGGTCTACCATCTACTGTCATTATATTACCCTGGTCTACCATCTACTGTCATTATATTACCCTGGTCTACCATCTGTCATTATATTGGTTACTCCTGTCATTACCCTGGTACTGTCATTATATTACCCTGGTCTACCATCTACTGTCATTATATTACCCTGGTCCCCATCTACTGTCATTATATTACCCTGGTCTACCATCTACTGTCATTATATTACCCTGGTCTACCATCTACTGTCATTATATTACCCTGGTCTACCATCTACTGTCATTATATTACCCTGGTCTACCATCTACTGTCATTATATTACCCTGGTCTACCATCTACTGTCATTATATTACCCTGGTCTCCCTCTACTGTCATTATATTACCCTGGTCTACCCATCTACTGTCATTATATTACCCTGGTCTACACTGTCTATTACCCTGTCATCTGCTTATATTACCCTGGTCTACCATCTACTGTCATTATATTACCCTGGTCTACCATCTACTGTCATTATATTACCCTGGTCTACCATCTACTGTCATTATATTACCCTGGTCTACCATCTACTGTCATTATATTACCCTGGTCTACCATCTACTGTCATTATATTACCCTGGTCTCCCCATCTACTGTCATTATATTACCCTGGTCTACCATCTACTGTCATTATATTACCCTGGTCTACCTCTACTGTCATTATATTACCCTGGTCTACCATCTACTGTCATTATATTACCCTGGTCTACCATCTACTGTCATTATATTACCCTGGTCTACCATCTACTGTCATTATATTACCCTGGTCTACCATCTACTGTCATTATATTACCCTGGTCTACCATCTACTGTCATTATATTACCCTGGTCTACCATCTACTGTCATTATATTACCCTGGTCTACCATCTACTGTCATTATATTACCCTGGTCTACCATCTGTCTATTCATTATATTACCCTCTACCATCTACTGTCATTTATTTACTACCTGGTCTACCCCTCTACTGTCATTATATTACCCTGGTCTACCATCTACTGTCATTATATTACCCTGGTCTACCCATCTACTGTCATTATATTACCCTGGTCTACCATCTACTGTCATTATATTACCCTGGTCTACCATCTACTGTCATTATATTACCCTGGTCTACCATCTCTGTCATTATATTACCCTGGTGTCATCTTATATTACCCTGGTCTACCATCTACTGTCATTATATTACCCTGGTCTACCATCTACTGTCATTATATTATATTACCCTGGTCTACCATCTACTGTCATTATATTACCCTGGTCTACCATCTACTGTCATTATATTACCCTGGTCTACCATCTACTGTCATTATATTACCCTGGTCTACCATCTACTGTCATTATATTACCCTGGTCTACCATCTACTGTCATTATATTACCCTGGTCTACCATCTACTGTCATTATATTACCCTGGTCTACCATCTACTGTCATTATATTACCCTGGTCTACCATCTACTGTCATTATATTACCCTGGTCTACCATCTACTGTCATTATATTACCCTGGTCTACCATCTACTGTCATTATATTACCCTGGTCTACCATCTACTATCCTTCTATTACCCTATTACCCTCTACCATCTACTGTCATTATATTACCCTGGTCTACCATCTACTGTCATTATATTACCCTGGTCTACCATCTACTGTCATTATATTACCCTGGTCTACCATCTACTGTCATTATATTACCCTGGTCTACCATCTACTGTCATTATATTACCCTGGTCTACCATCTACTGTCATTATATTACCCTGGTCTACCATCTACTGTCATTATATTACCCTGGTCTACCATCTACTGTCATTATATTACCCTGGTCTACCTCTACTGTCATTATATTACCCTGGTCTACCATCTACTGTCATTATATTACCCTGGTCTACCATCTACTGTCATTACCCTATTACCCTGGTATATTACCCTGGTCCATCTACTGTCATTATATTACCCTGGTCTACCATCTACTGTCATTATATTACCCTGGTCTCCATCTACTGTCATTTATATTACCCTGGTCTACCATCTACTGTCATTATATTACCCTGGTCTACCATCTACTGTCATTATATTACCCTGGTCTACCATCTACTGTCATTATATTACCCTGGTCTACCATCTACTGTCATTATATTACCCTGGTCTACCATCTACTGTCATTATATTACCCTGGTCTACCCTGGTCTACCCTGGTCTACCATCTACTGTCATTATATTACCCTGGTCTACCATCTACTGTCATTATATTACCCTGGTCTACCATCTACTGTCATTATATTACCCTGGTCTACCATCTACTGTCATTATATTACCCTGGTCTACCATCTACTGTCATTATATTACCCTGGTCTACCATCTACTGTCATTATATTACCCTGGTCTACCATCTACTGTCATTATATTACCCTGGTCTACCATCTACTGTCATTATATTACCCTGGTCTACCATCTACTGTCATTATATTACCCTGGTCTACCATCTACTGTCATTATATTACCCTGGTCTACCATCTACTGTCATTATATTACCCTGGTCTACCATCTACTACTGTCATTATATTACCCTGGTCTACCATCTACTGTCATTATATTACCCTGGTCCATCTACTGTCATTATATTACCCTGGTCTACCATCTACTGTCATTATATTACCCTGGTCTACAATCTGTCATTATATTCATTATATTACCCTGGTCTACCATCTACTGTCATTATATTACCCTGGTCTCACCTACTCTCTTACCCATTATATTACCCTGGTCTACCATCTACTGTCATTATATTACCCTGGTCTACCATCTACTGTCATTATATTACCCTGGTCTACCATCTACTGTCATTATATTACCCTGGTCTACCCATCTACTGTCATTATATTACCCTGGTCTACCATCTACTGTCATTATATTACCCTGGTCTACCATCTACTGTCATTATATTACCCTGGTCTACCATCTACTGTCATTATTACCCTATTACCCTGTCATTATATTACCCTACCATCTACTGTCATTATATTACCCTGGTCTACCATCTACTGTCATTATATTACCCTGGTCTACCATCTCTACTGTCATTATATTACCCTGGTCTACCATCTACTGTCATTATATTACCCTGGTCTACCATCTACTGTCATTATATTACCCTGGTCTACCATCTACTGTCATTATATTACCCTGATCTACCATCTACTGTCATTATATTACCCTATCCCCCTGTCATTATATTACCCTGGTCCATCTACTGTCATTATATTACCCTGGTCTACCATCTACTGTCATTATATTACCCTGGTCTACCATCTACTGTCATTATATTACCCTGTCTACCATCTACTGTATATTACCCTGGTCTACCATCTACTGTCATTATATTACCCTGGTCTACCATCTACTGTCATTATATTACCCTGGTCTACCCTCTACTGTCATTATATTACCCTGGTCTACCCTCTACTGTCTCAATATTACCCTGGTCTACCATCTGCTGTCTTTATATTACCCTGGTCTACCATCTACTGTCATTATATTACCCTGGTCTACCATCTACTGTCATTTTATTACCCTTGTATTACCCTGGTCTACCATCTACTGTCATTATATTACCCTGGTCTCCCCTCTACTGTCATTATATTACCGTGGTCTACCCTCTACTGTCATTATTTTACCCTGGAATACCATCTACTGTCATTATATTACCCTGGTCTACCATCTACTGTCATTATATTACCCTGGTCTCAACTCTACTGTCATTATATTACCCTGGTCAACAATCTACTGTCAATATATTTCCCTGGTCTACCATCTGCTGTCATTATATTACCCTGGTCAACCCTCTACTGCCATTATATTTCCCTGGTCTACCATCTACTGTCATTATATTACCCTGGTCTCCCCACTACTGTCATTATATAACCCTGATCTCCCCTGTACTGTCATTATATTACCCTGGTCTACCATCTACTGTCATTATATTACCCTGGTCTACCATCTACTGTCATTATATTACCCTGGTCTACCATCTACTGTCATTATATTACCCTGGTCTACCATCTACTGTCATTATATTACCCTGGTCTACCATCTACTGTCATTATATTACCCTGGTCTACCATCTACTGTCATTATATTACCCTGGTCTACTCTACTGTCATTATATTACCCTGGTCTACCATCTACTGTCATTATATTACCCTGGTCTACCATCTACTGTCATTATTACCCTGGTCTACCCTATATTACCCTGGTCTACCTCTACTGTCATTATATTACCCTGGTCTACCATCTACTGTCATTATATTACCCTGGTCTACCATCTACTGTCATTATATTACCCTGGTCTACCTGGTCTCTACTGTCATTATATTACCCTGGTCTACCATCTACTGTCATTATATTACCCTGGTCTACCATCTACTGTCATTATATTACCCTGGTCTACCATCTACTGTCATTATATTACCCTGGTCTACCATCTACTGTCATTATATTACCCTGGTCTACCATCTACTGTCATTATATTACCCTGGTCTACCATCTACTGTCATTATATTACCCTGGTCTACCATCTACTGTCATTATATTACCCTGGTCTACCATCTACTGTCATTATATTACCCTGGTCTACCATCTACTGTCATTATATTACCCTGGTCTACCATCTACTGTCATTATATTACCCTGTCATTATATTACCCTGGTCTACCATCTACTGTCATTATATTACCCTGGTCTACCATCTACTGTCATTATATTACCCTGGTCTACCTCTACTGTCATTATATTACCCTGGTCTACCATCTACTGTCATTATATTACCCTGTCTACCATCTACTGTCATTATATTACCCTGGTCTACCATCTACTGTCATTATATTACCCTGGTCTACCATCTACTGTCATTATATTACCCTGGTCTACCATCTACTGTCATTATATTACCCTGGTCTACCATCTACTGTCATTATATTACCCTGGTCTACCATCTCTGTCATTATATTACCCTGGTCTACTGTCATTATATTACCCTGGTCTACCATCTACTGTCATTATATTACCCTGGTCTACCATCTACTGTCATTATATTACCCTGGTCTACTATCTACTGTCATTATATTACCCTGGTCTACCATCTACTGTCATTATATTACCCTGGTCTACCATCTACTGTCATTATATTACCCTGGTCTACCATCTACTGTCATTATATTACCCTGGTCTACCATCTACTGTCATTATATTACCCTGGTCTCTCTCTACTGTCATTATATTACCCTGGTCTACCATCTACTGTCATTATATTACCCTGGTCACCATCTCCTGTCATTATATTACCCTGGTCTACCATCTACTGTCATTATATTACCCTGGTCTACCATCTACTGTCATTATATTACCCTGGTCTACCATCTACTGTCATTATATTACCCTGGTCTACCATCTACTGTCATTATATTACCCTGGTCTACCATCTACTGTCATTATAATACCCTGGTCTACCATCTACTGTCATTATATTACCCTGGTCTACCATCTACTGTCATTATATTACCCTGGTCTACCATCTACTGTCATTATATTACCCTGGTCTACCATCTACTGTCATTATATTACCCTGGTCTACCATCTACTGTCATTATATTACCCTGGTCTACCATCTACTGTCATTATATTACCCTGGTCTACCATCTACTGTCATTATATTACCCTGGTCTACCATCTACTGTCATTATATTACCCTGGTCTACCATCTACTGTCATTATATTACCCTGGTCTACCATGTCATTATATTACATCTCTGTTATATTACCCTGGTCTACCATCTACTGTCATTATATTACCCTGGTCTACCATCTACTGTCATTATATTACCCTGGTCTACCATCTACTGTCATTATATTACCCTGGTCTACCATCTACTGTCATTATATTACCCTGGTCTACCATCTACTGTCATTATATTACCCTGGTCTACCATCTACTGTCATTATATTACCCTGGTCTACCATCTACTGTCATTATATTACCCTGGTCTACCATCTACTGTCATTATATTACCCTGGTCTACCATCTACTGTTATTACCCTGGTCTACCATCTACTGTCATTATATTACCCTGGTCTACCATCTACTGTCATTATATTACCCTGGTCTACCATCTACTGTCATTATATTACCCTGGTCTACCATCTACTGTCATTATATTACCCTGGTCTACCTCTACTGTCATTATATTACCCTGGTCTACCATCTACTGTCATTATATTACCCTGGTCTACCATCTACTGTCATTATATTACCCTGGTCTACCATCTACTGTCATTATATTACCCTGGTCTACCATCTACTGTCATTATATTACCCTGGTCTACCATCTACTGTCATTATATTACCCTGGTCTACCATCTACTGTCATTATTTTACCCTGGTCTACCCTCTACTGTCATTATATTACCCTGGTCTACCATCTACTGTCATTATATTACCCTGGTCTACCATCTACTGTCATTATATTACCCTGGTCTACCATCTACTGTCATTATATTACCCTGGTCTACCATCTACTGTCATTATATTACCCTGGTCTCCCCATCTACTGTCATTATATTACCCTGGTCTACCATCTACTGTCATTATATTACCCTGGTCTACCATCTACTGTCATTATATTACCCTGGTCTACCATCTACTGTCATTATATTACCCCCTGGTCTACCATCTACTGTCATTATATTACCCTGGTCTACCATCTACTGTCATTATATTACCCTGGTCTACCATCTACTGTCATTATATTACCCTGGTCTACCATCTACTGTCATTATATTACCCTGGTCTACCATCCTGTCATTATATTACCCTGGTCTACCCTGTCTACCATCTACTGTCATTATATTACCCTGGTCTACCATCTACTGTCATTATATTACCCTGGTCTACCATCTACTGTCATTATATTACCCTGGTCTACCATCTACTGTCATTATATTACCCTGGTCTACCATCTACTGTCATTATATTACCCTGGTCTACCATCTACTGTCATTATATTACCCTGGTCTACCTCTACTGTCATTATATTACCCTGGTCTACCATCTACTGTCATTATATTACCCTGGTCTACCATCTACTCTACTGTCATTATATTACCCTGGTCTCCCCATCTACTGTCATTATATTACCCTGGTCTACCATCTACTGTCATTATATTACCCTGGTCTACCATCTACTGTCATTATATTACCCTGGTCTACCATCTACTGTCATTATATTACCCTGGTCTACCATCTACTGTCATTATATTACCCTGGTCTACCATCTACTGTCATTATATTACCCTGGTCTACCATCTACTGTCTGTCATTATATTACCCTGGTCTACCATCTACTGTCATTATATTACCCTGGTCTACCCATCTACTGTCATTATATTACCCTGGTCTACCATCTACTGTCATTATATTACCCTGGTCTACCATCTACTGTCATTATATTACCCTGGTCTACCATCTACTGTCATTATATTACCCTGGTCTACCATCTACTGTCATTATATTACCCTGGTCTACCATCTACTGTCATTATATTACCCTGGTCTACCCTGGTCTATCTACTGTCATTATATTACCCTGGTCTACCATCTACTGTCATTATATTACCCTGGTCTACCCCTCTACTGTCATTATATTACCCTGGTCTACCATCTACTGTCATTATATTACCCTGGTCTACCATCTACTGTCATTATATTACCCTGGTCTACCATCTACTGTCATTATATTACCCTGGTCTCCCCATCTACTGTCATTATATTACCCTGTCTTATATTACCCTGGTCTACTGTCATTATATTACCCTGGTCTACCATCTGTCATTATATTACCCTGGTCTTATATTACCCTGGTCTACCATCTACTGTCATTATATTACCCTGGTCTACCATCTACTGTCATTATATTACCCTGGTCTACCATCTACTGTCATTATATTACCCTGGTCTACCATCTACTGTCATTATATTACCCTGGTCTACCATCTACTGTCATTATATTACCCTGGTCTACCATCTACTGTCATTATATTACCCTGGTCTACCATCTACTGTCATTATATTACCCTGGTCTACCATCTACTGTCATTATATTACCCTGGTCTACCATCTACTGTCATTATATTACCCTGGTCTACCATCTACTGTCATTATATTACCCTGGTCTACCATCTACTGTCATTATATTACCCTGGTCTACCATCTACTGTCATTATATTACCCTGGTCTACCATCTACTGTCATTATATTACCCTGGTCTACCATCCTGTCATTATATTACCCTGGTACCATCTACTGTCATTATATTACCCTGGTCTACCATCTACTGTCATTATATTACCCTGGTCTATCATCTACTGTCATTATATTACCCTGGTCTACCATCTACTGTCATTATATTACCCTGGTCTACCATCTACTGTCATTATATTACCCTGGTCTACCATCTACTGTCATTATATTACCCTGGTACCATCTACTGTCATTCTACCTGGTCTACTGTCATTATATTACCCTGGTCTACCATCTACTGTCATTATATTACCCTGGTCTACCATCTACTGTCATTATATTACCCTGGTCTACCATCTACTGTCATTATATTACCCTGGTCTACCATCTACTGTCATTATATTACCCTGGTCTACCATCTACTGTCATTATATTACCCTGGTCTACCATCTACTGTCATTATATTACCCTGGTCTACCATCTACTGTCATTATATTACCCTGGTCTACCATCTACTGTCATTATATTACCCTGGTCTACCATCTACTGTCATTATATTACCCTGGTCTACCATCTACTGTCATTATATTACCCTGGTCTACCATCTACTGTCATTATATTACCCTGGTCTACCATCTACTGTCATTATATTACCCTGGTACCATCTACTGTCATTATATTACCCTGGTCTACCATCTACTGTCTGTATTACCCTGGTCTACCATCTACTGTCATTATATTACCCTGGTCTACCATCTACTGTCATTATATTACCCTGGTCTACCATCTACTGTCATTATATTACCCTGGTCTCCCCACTACTGTCATTATATTACCCTGGTCTACCATCTACTGTCATTATATTACCCTGGTCTACCATCTACTGTCATTATATTACCCTGGTCTACCATCTACTGTCATTATATTACCCTGGTCTACCATCTACTGTCATTATATTACCCTGGTCTACCATCTACTGTCATTATATTACCCTGGTCTACCATCTACTGTCATTTATATTACCCTGGTCTACCATCTACTGTCATTATATTACCCTGGTCTACCATCTACTGTCATTATATTACCCTGGTCCTGGTCTACCATCTACTGTCATTATATTACCCTGGTCTACCATCTACTGTCATTATATTACCCTGGTCTACCATCTACTGTCATTATATTACCCTGGTCTACCATCTACTGTCATTATATTACCCTGGTCTACCATCTACTGTCATTATATTACCCTGGTCTACCATCTACTGTCATTATATTACCCTGGTCTACCATCTACTGTCATTATATTACCCTGGTCTACCATCTACTGTCATTATATTACCCTGGTCTACCATCTACTGTCATTATATTACCCTGGTCTACCATCTACTGTCATTATATTACCCTGGTCTACCATCTACTGTCATTATATTACCCTGGTCTACCATCTACTGTCATTATATTACCCTGGTCTACCATCTACTGTCATTATATTACCCTGGTCTACCATCTACTGTCATTATATTACCCTGGTTTACCATCTACTGTCATTATATTACCATCTACTGTCATTATATTACCCTGGTCTACCATCTACTGTCATTATATTACCCTGGTCTACCATCTACTGTCATTATATTACCCTGGTCTACCATCTACTGTCATTATATTACCCTGGTCTACCATCTACTACTGTCATTATATTACCCTGGTCTACCATCTACTGTCATTATATTACCCTGGTCTACCATCTACTGTCATTATATTACCCTGGTCTACCATCTCTGTCATTATATTACCCTGGTCTACCATCTACTGTCATTATATTACCCTGGTCTACCATCTACTGTCATTATATTACCCTGGTCTACCATCTACTGTCATTATATTACCCTGGTCTACCATCTACTGTCATTATATTACCCTGGTCTACCATCTACTGTCATTATATTACCCTGGTCTACCATCTACTGTCATTTATTATTACCCTGGTCTACCATCTACTGTCATTATATTACCCTGGTCTACCATCTACTGTCATTATATTACCCTGGTCTACCATCTACTGTCATTATATTCCCCTGGTCTTCCATCTACTGTCATTATATTACCCTGGTCTACCATCTACTGTCATTATATTACCCTGGTCTACCATCTACTGTCATTATATTACCCTGGTCTACCCTCTACTGTCATTATATTACCCTGGTCTACCATCTACTGTCATTATATTACCCTGGTCTACCATCTACTGTCATTATATTACCCTGGTCTACCATCTATTGTCATTATATTACCCTTGTATTACCCTGGTCTACCATCTACTGTCATTATATTACCCTGGTCTACCTTCTACTGTCATTATATTACCCTTGTCTACCATCTACTGTCATTATATTACCCTGGTCTACCATCTACTGTCATTATATTACCCTGGTCTACCATCTACTGTCATTATATTACCCTGGTCTACCATCTACTGTCATTATATTACCCTGGTCTACCATCTACTGTCATTTTATTACCCTTGTCTACCCTCTACTGTCATTATATTACCCTGGTCTACCATCTACTGTCATTATATTACCCTGGTCTACCCTCTACTGTCATTATATTACCCTGGTCTACCATCTACTGTCATTATATTACCCTGGTCTACCATCTACTGTCATTATATTACCCTGGACAACCATCTACTGTCATTATATTACCCTGGTCTACCATCTACTGTCATTATATTACCCTGGTCTCCCCACTACTGTCAATATATTACCCTGATCTCCCCTCTACTGTCATTATATTACCCTGGTCTACCATCTACTGTCATTATATTACCCTGGTCTACCATCTACTGTCATTATATTACCCTGGTCTCCCCACTACTGTCATTATATTACCCTGGTCTACCATCTACTGTCATTATATTACCCTGGTCTACCATCTACTGTCATTATATTACCCTGGTCTACCATCTACTGTCATTATATTACCCTGGTCTACCATCTACTGTCATTATATTACCCTGGTCTACCATCTACTGTCATTATATTACCCTGGTCTACCATCTACTGTCATTATATTACCCTGGTCTACCATCTACTGTCATTATATTACCCTGGTCTACCATCTACTGTCATTATATTACCCTGGTCTACCATCTACTGTCATTATATTACCCTGGTCTACCATCTACTGTCATTATATTACCCTGGTCTACCATCTACTGTCATTATATTACCCTGGTCTATCATCTACTGTCATTATATTACCCTGGTCTCCCCACTACTGTCATTATATTACCCTGATCTCCCCTCTACTGTTATTATATTACCCTGGTCTACCATCTACTGTCATCTTATTACCCTGGTCTACCATCTACTGTCATTATATTACCCTGGTCTACCATCTACTGTCATTAAATTACCCTGGTCTACCATCTACTGTCATTATATTACCCTGGTCTACCATCTACTGTCATTATATTACCCTGGTCTACCACCTACTGTCATTATATTACCCTGGTCTACCACCTACTGTCATTATATTACCCTGGTCTACCATCTACTGTCATTATATTACCCTGGTCTACCATCTACTGTCATTATATTACCCTGGTCTACCATCTACTGTCATTATATTACCCTGGTCTACCATCTACTGTCATTATATTACCCTGGTCTACCATCTACTGTCATTATATTACCCTGGTCTACCATCTACTGTCATTATATTACCCTGGTCTACCATCTACTGTCATTATATTACCCTGGTCTACCACTACTGTCATTATATTACCCTGGTCTACCATCTACTGTCATTATATTACCCTGGTCTACCATCTACTGTCATTATATTACCCCTGGTCTACCATCTACTGTCATTATATTACCCTGGTCTACCATCTACTGTCATTATATTACCCTGGTCTACCATCTACTGTCATTATATTACCCTGGTCTACCATCTACTGTCATTATATTACCCTGGTCTACCATCTACTGTCATTATATTACCCTGGTCTACCATCTACTGTCATTATATTACCCTGGTCTACCCATCTACTGTCATTATATTACCCTGGTCTACCATCTACTGTCATTATATTACCCTGGTCTACCATCTACTGTCATTATATTACCCTGGTCTACCATCTACTGTCATTATATTACCCTGGTCTACCATCTACTGTCATTATATTACCCTGGTCTACCATCCTGTCATTATATTACCCTGGTCTACCATCTACTGTCATTATATTACCCTGGTCTACCATCTACTGTCATTATATTACCCTGGTCTACCATCAACTGTCATTATATTACCCTGGTCTACCATCTACTGTCATTATATTACCCTGGTCTCTACTGTCATCTACCCTGTCATTATATTACCCTGGTCTACCATCTACTGTCATTATATTACCCTGGTCTACCATCTACTGTCATTATATTACCCTGGTCTACCATCTACTGTCATTATATTACCCTGGTCTACCCTCTACTGTCATTATATTACCCTGGTCTACCATCTACTGTCATTATATTACCCTGGTCTACCATCTACTGTCATTATATTACCCTGGTCTACCATCTACTGTCATTATATTATCCTGGTCTACCATCTACTGTCATTATATTACCCTGGTCTACCATCTACTGTCATTATATTACCCTGGTCTACCATCTACTGTCATTATATTACCCCGGATTACAATCTAATGTCATTATATTACCCTGGTCTACCATCTACTGTCATTATATTACCCTGGTCTCCCCTCTACTGTCATTATATTACCCTGGTCTACCATCTACTGTCATTATATTACCCTGGTCTACCAATCTACTGTCATTATATTACCCTGGTCTACCATCTACTGTCATTATATTACCCTGGTCCACCATCTACTGTCATTATATTACCCTGGTCTACCATCTACTGTCATTATATTACCCTGGTCTACCATCCTGTCATTATATTACCCTGGTCTCTATCCATCTACTGTCATTATATTACCCTGGTCTACCATCTACTGTCATTATATTACCCTGGTCTACCATCTACTGTCATTATATTACCCTGGTCTACCATCTACTGTCATTATATTACCCTGGTCTACCATCTACTGTCATTATATTACCCTGGTCTACCATCTACTGTCATTATATTACCCTGGTCTACCATCTACTGTCATTATATTACCCTGGTCTCCATCTACTGTCATCTACTGTCATTATATTACCCTGGTCTACCATCTACTGTCATTATATTACCCTGGTCTACCATCTACTGTCATTATATTACCCTGGTCTACCATCTACTGTCATTATATTACCCTGGTCTACCATCTACTGTCATTATATTACCCTGGTCTACCATCTACTGTCATTATATTACCCTGGTCTACCATCTACTGTCATTATATTACCCTGGTCTACCATCTACTGTCATTATATTACCCTGGTCTACCATCTACTGTCATTATATTACCCTGGTCTACCATCTACTGTCATTATATTACCCTGGTCTACCATCTACTGTCATTTATATTACCCTGGAATTCAATCAACTGTCATTACTTCACCCTGGTCTACCATCTACTGTTATTATATTACCCTGGTCTACCATATACTGTCATGATATTACCCTGGACAACCATCTACTGTCATTATATTACCCTGGTATTACCCTGCTCTACCATCTACTCTCATTATATTACCCTGGTCTACCATCTACTGTCATTATATTACCCTGGTATTACCCTGGTCTACCATCTACTCTCATCATATTACCCTGGTCTACCATCTACTGTCATTATATTACCCCCTGGTCTACCATCTACTGTCATTATATTACCCTGGTCTACCCTCTACTGTCATTATATTACCCTGGTCTACCCTCTACTGTCATTATATTACCCTGGTCAACAATCTACTGTTATATTATATTACCCCTGGTACCCTGGTCTACCATCTACTGTCATTATATTACCCTGGTCTACCATCTACTGTCATTATATTACCCTGGTCTACCATCTACTGTCATTATATTACCCTGGTCTACCATCTACTGTCATTATATTACCCTGGTCTACCCATCTACTGTCATTATATTACCCTGGTCTACCATCTACTCATTATATTATATTATCTACTGTCATTATATTACCCTGGTCTCTACTGTCATTATATTACCCTGGTCTACCCTGGTCCATCTACTGTCATTATATTACCCTGGTCTACCATCTACTGTCATTATATTACCCTGGTCTACCATCTACTGTCATTATATTACCCTGGTCTACCATCTACTGTCATTATATTACCCTGGTCTACCATCTACTGTCATTATATTACCCTGGTCTACCATCTACTGTCATTATATTACCCTGGTCTACCATCTACTGTCATTATATTACCCTGGTCTACCATCTACTGTCATTATATTACCCTGGTCTACCATCTACTGTCATTATATTACCCTGGTCTACCATCTACTGTCATTATATTACCCTGGTCTACCATCTACTGTCATTATATTACCCTGGTCTACCATCTACTGTCATTATATTACCCTGGTCTACCATCTACTGTCATTATATTACCCTGGTGTATCTACTGTCATTATATTACCCTGGTCTACCATCTACTGTCATTATATTACCCTGGTCTACCATCTACTGTCATTATATTACCCTGGTCTACCATCTACTGTCATTATATTACCCTGGTCTACCATCCCCGGTCATTATATTACCCTGGTCTACCATCTACTGTCATTATATTACCCTGGTCTACCATCTACTGTCATTATATTACCCTGGTCTACCATCTACTGTCATTATATTACCCTGGTCTACCATCTACTGTCATTATATTACCCTGGTCTACCATCTACTGTCATTATATTACCCTGGTCTACCATCTACTGTCATTATATTACCCTGGTCTACCATCTACTGTCATTATATTACCCTGGTCTACCATCTACTGTCATTATATTACCCTGGTCTCCATCTACTGTCATTATATTACCCTGGTCTACCATCTACTGTCATTATATTACCCTGGTCTACCATCTACTGTCATTATATTACCCTGGTCTACCATCTACTGTCATTATATTACCCTGGTCTACCATCTACTGTCACCATCTACTGTCATTATATTACCCTGGTCTACCATCTACTGTCATTATATTACCCTGGTCTACCATCTACTGTCATTATATTACCCTGGTCTACCATCTACTGTCATTATATTACCCTGGTCTACCATCTCTACTGTCATTATATTACCCTGGTCTACCATCTACTGTCATTATATTACCCTGGTCTACCATCTACTGTCATTATATTACCCTGGTCTACCATCTACTGTCATTATATTACCCTGGTCTACCATCTACTGTCATTATATTACCCTGGTCTACCATCTACTGTCATTATATTACCCTGGTCTACCATCTACTGTCATTATATTACCCTGGTCTACCATCTACTGTCATTATATTACCCTGGTCTACCATCTACTGTCATTATATTACCCTGGTCTACCATCTACTGTCATTATATTACCCTGGTCTACCATCTACTGTCATTATATTACCCTGGTCTACCATCTACTGTCATTATATTACCCTGGTCTACCATCTACTGTCATTATATTACCCTGGTCTACCATCTACTGTCATTATATTACCCTGGTCTACCATCTACTGTCATTATATTACCCTGGTCTACCATCTACTGTCATTATATTACCCTGGTCTACCATCTACTGTCATTATATTACCCTGGTCTACCATCTACTGTCATTATATTACCCTGGTCTACCCATCTACTGTCATTATATTACCCTGGTCTACTGTCATTATATTACCCTGGTCTACCATCTACTGTCATTATATTACCCTGGTCTACCATCTCTGTCATTATATTACCCTGGTCTACCATCTACTGTCATTATATTACCCTGGTCTACCATCTACTGTCATTATATTACCCTGGTCTACCATCTACTGTCATTATATTACCCTGGTCTACCATCTACTGTCATTATATTACCCTGGTCTACCATCTACTGTCATTATATTACCCTGGTCTACCATCTACTGTCATTATATTACCCTGGTCTACCATCTACTGTCATTATATTACCCTGGTCTACCATCTACTGTCATTATATTACCCTGGTCTACCATCTACTGTCATTATATTACCCTGGTCTACCATCTCTACTGTCCATCTACTGTCATTATATTACCCTGGTCTCCCCATCTACTGTCATTATATTACCCTGGTCTACCATCTACTGTCATTATATTACCCTGGTCTACCATCTACTGTCATTATATTACCCTGGTCTACCATCTACTGTCATTATATTACCCTGGTCTACCATCTACTGTCATTATATTACCCTGGTCTACCATCTACTGTCATTATATTACCCTGGTCTACCCTCTACTGTCATTATATTACCCTGGTCTACCATCTACTGTCATTATATTACCCTGGTCTACCATCTACTGTCATTATATTACCCTGGTCTACCATCTACTGTCATTATATTACCCTGGTCTACCATCTACTGTCATTATATTACCCTGGTCTACCATCTACTGTCATTATATTACCCTGGTCTACCATCTACTGTCATTATATTACCCTGGTCTACCATCTACTGTCATTATATTACCCTGGTCTACCATCTACTGTCATTATATTACCCTGGTCTACCATCTACTGTCATTATATTACCCTGGTCTACCATCTACTGTCATTATATTACCCTGGTCTACCATCTACTGTCATTATATTACCCTGGTCTACCATCTACTGTCATTATATTACCCTGGTCTACCATCTACTGTCATTATATTACCCTGGTCTACCATCTACTGTCATTATATTACCCTGGTCTACCATCTACTGTCATTATATTACCCTGGTCTACCATCTACTGTCATTATATTACCCTGGTCTACCATCTACTGTCATTATATTACCCTGGTCTACCATCTACTGTCATTATATTACCCTGGTCTACCATCTACTGTCATTATATTACCCTGGTCTACCCTCTACTGTCATTATATTACCCTGGTCTACCATCTACTGTCATTATATTACCCTGGTCTACCATCTACTGTCATTATATTACCCTGGTCTACCATCTACTGTCATTATATTACCCTGGTCTACCATCTACTGTCATTATATTACCCTGGTCTACCATCTACTGTCATTATATTACCCTGGTCTACCATCTACTGTCATTATATTACCCTGGTCTACCATCTACTGTCATTATATTACCCTGGTCTACCATCTACTGTCATTATATTACCCTGGTCTACCATCTACTGTCATTATATTACCCTGGTCTACCATCTACTGTCATTATATTACCCTGGTCTACCATCTACTGTCATTATATTACCCTGGTCTACCATCTACTGTCATTATATTACCCTGGTCTACCATCTACTGTCATTATATTACCCTGGTCTACCATCTCTGTCATTATATTACCCTGGTCTACCATCTGTCATTATTATTACCCTGGTCTACCATCTACTGTCATTATATTATTACCCTGGTCTACCATCTACTGTCATTATATTACCCTGGTCTACCATCTGTCTGTCATTATATTACCCTGGTCTCTACTGTCATTATATTCTACTGTCATTATATTACCCTGGTCTACCATCTACTGTCATTATATTACCCTGGTCTACCATCTACTGTCATTATATTACCCTGGTCTACCATCTACTGTCATTATATTACCCTGGTCTACCATCTACTGTCATTATATTACCCTGGTCTACCATCTACTGTCATTATATTACCCTGGTCTACCATCTACTGTCATTATATTACCCTGGTCTACCATCTACTGTCATTATATTACCCCATCTACTGTCATTATATTACCCTGGTCTACCATCTACTGTCAATATATTACCCTGGTCTACCATCTACTGTCATTATATTACCCTGGTCTACCATCTACTGTCATTATATTACCCTGGTATTCCCCTGGTCTACCATCTACTCATTATATTACCGTGGTCTACCATCTATTGTCATTATATTACCCTGGTCTACCATCTACTGTCATTATTTTACCTGCAACTGTCATTATATTACCCTGGTATTCCATCTACTGTCATTACAATACCCTGGTCTACCATCTACTGTCATTATATTACCCTGGTCTACCATCTACTGTCATTATATTACCCTGGTCTACCATCTACTGTCATTATATTACCCTGGTCTCTACCTCTACTGTCATTATATTACCCTGGTCTACCATCTACTGTCATTATATTACCCTGGTCTACCATCTACTGTCATTATATTACCCTGGTCTACCATCTACTGTCATTATATTACCCTGGTCTACTGTCATCTACTGTCATTATATTACCCTGGTCTACCATCTACTGTCATTATATTACCCTGGTCTACCATCTACTGTCATTATATTACCCTGGTCTACCATCTACTGTCATTATATTACCCTGGTCTACCATCTACTGTCATTATATTACCCTGGTCTACCATCTACTGTCATTATATTACCCTGGTCTACCATCTACTGTCATTATATTACCCTGGTCTACCATCTACTGTCATTATATTACCCTGGTCTACCATCTACTGTCATTATATTACCCTGGTCTACCATCTACTGTCATTATATTACCCTGGTCTACCATCTACTGTCATTATATTACCCTGGTCTACCATCTACTGTCATTATATTACCCTGGTCTACCATCTACTGTCATTATATTACCCTTACCCTACTGTCTACCCCTGGTCTACTGTCATGTCATTATATTACCCTGGTCTACCATCTACTGTCATTATATTACCCTGGTCTACCATCTACTGTCATTATATTACCCTGGTCTACCATCTACTGTCATTATATTACCCTGGTCTACCATCTACTGTCATTATATTACCCTGGTCTACCATCTCTACTGTCATTATATTACCCTGGTCTACCATCTACTGTCATTATATTACCCTGGTCTACCATCTACTGTCATTATATTACCCTGGTCTACCATCTATCTACTGTCATTATATTACCCTGGTCTACCATCTACTGTCATTATATTACCCTGGTCTACCATCTACTGTCATTATTTACCCTGGTCTACCATCTACTGTCATTATATTACCCTACCATCTACTGTCATTATGGTCTACCATCCTGTCATTATATTACCCTGGTCATCTACTGTCATTATATTACCCTGGTCTACCATCTACTGTCATTATATTACCCTGGTCTACCTACTGTCATTATATTACCCTGGTCTATCATCTACTGTCATTATATTACCCTGGTCTACCATCTACTGTCATTATATTACCCTGGTCTACCATCTACTGTCATTATATTACCCTGGTCTACCATCTACTGTCATTATATTACCCTGGTCTACCATCTACTGTCATTATATTACCCTGGTCTACCATCTACTGTCATTATATTACCCTGGTCTACCATCTACTGTCATTATATTACCCTGGTCTACCCCCCTCTACTGTCATTATATTACCCTGGTCTACCATCTACTGTCATTATATTACCCCCTGGTCTACCATCTACTGTCATTATATTACCCTGGTCTACCATCTACTGTCATTATATTACCCTGGTCTACCATCTACTGTCATTATATTACCCTGGTCTACCATCTACTGTCATTATATTCCTGGTCTACCATCTACTGTCATTTTATATTACCCTGGTCTACCATCTACTGTCATTATATTACCCTGGTCTACCATCTACTGTCATTATATTACCCTGGTCTACCCATCTACTGTCATTATATTACCCTGGTCTACCATCTACTGTCATTATATTACCCTGGTCTACCATCTACTGTCATTATATTACCCTGGTCTACCATCTACTGTCATTATTACCCTGGTCTACCCTGTCATTATATTACCCTGGTCATCTACTGTCATTATATTACCCTGGTCTACCATCTACTGTCATTATATTACCCTGGTCTACCATCTACTGTCATTATATTACCCTGGTCTACCATCTACTGTCATTATATTACCCTGGTCTACCATCTACTGTCATTATATTACCCTGGTCTCTCTACTGTCATCTACTGTCATTATATTACCCTGGTCTACCATCTACTGTCATTATATTACCCTGGTCTACCATCTACTGTCATTATATTACCCTGGTCTACCATCTACTGTCATTATATTACCCTGGTCTACCTCTACTGTCATTTTACCTGGTCTACATCTACTGTCATTATATTACCCTGGTCTACCATCTACTGTCATTATATTACCCTTACCCTATCCTGGTCTACCATCTACTGTCATTATATTACCCTGGTCTACCATCTACTGTCATTATATTACCCTGGTCTACCATCTACTGTCATTATTTATATTACCCTGTCATTATATTACCCTGGTCTACCATCTACTGTCATTATATTACCCTGGTCTACCATCTACTGTCATTATATTACCCTGGTCTACCATCTACTGTCATTATATTACCCTGGTCTACCATCTACTGTCATTATATTACCCTGGTCTACCATCTACTGTCATTATATTACCCTGGTCTACCTGGTCCATCTACTGTCATTATATTACCCTGGTCTACCATCTACTGTCATTATATTACCCTGGTCTACCATCTACTGTCATTATATTACCCTGGTCTACCATCTACTGTCATTATATTACCCTGGTCTACCATCTACTGTCATTATATTACCCTGGTCTACCATCTACTGTCATTATATTACCTGGTCTACCATCTACTGTCATTATATTACCCTGGTACCATCTACTGTCATTATATTACCCTGGTCTACCATCTACTGTCATTATATTACCCTGGTCTACCATCTACTGTCATTATATTACCCTGGTCTACCATCTACTGTCATTATATCACCCTGGTCTACCATCTACTGTCATTATATTACCCTGGTCTACCATCTACTGTCATTATATTACCCTGGTCTACCATCTACTGTCATTATATTACCCTGGTCTACCATCTACTGTCATTATATTACCCTGGTCTACCATCTACTGTCATTATATTACCCTGGTCTACCATCCACTGTCATTATATTACCCTGGTCTACCATCTACTGCCATTATATTACCCTGGTCTACCATCTACTGTCATTATATTACCCTGGTCTACCATCTACTGTCATTATATTACCCTGGTCTACCATCTACTGTCATTATATTACCCTGGTCTACCATCTACTGTCATTATATTACCCTGGTCTACCCTCTACTGTCATTATATTACCCCGGTCTACCATCTACTGTCATTATTATTACCCTGGTCTACCATCTACTGTCATTATATTACCCTGGTCTACCATCTACTGTCATTATATTACCCTGGTCTACCATCTTCTACCATCTACTGTCATTATATTACCCTGGTCTACCATCTACTGTCATTATATTACCCTGGTCTACCATCTACTGTGATTATATTACCCTGATCTACCATCTACTGTCATTATATTACACTGGTCTACACTCTACTGTCATTATATTACCCTGGTCTACCATCTACTGTCATTATATTACCCTGGTCTACCATCTACTGTCATTATATTACCCTGGTCTACCATCTACTGTCATTATATTACCCTGGTCTACCATCTACTGTCATTATATTACCCTGGTCTACCATCTACTGTCATTATATTACCCTGGTCTACCATCTACTGTCATTATATTACCCTGGTCTACCATCTACTGTCATTATATTACCCTGGTCTACCATCTACTGTCATTATATTACCCTGGTCTACCATCTACTGTCATTATATTACCCTGGTCTACCATCTACTGTATTACCATCTACTGTCATTATATTACCCTGGTCTACCATCTACTGTCATTATATTACCCCCTGGTCTACCATCTACTGTCATTATATTACCCTGGTCTACCATCTACTGTCATTATATTACCCTGGTCTACCATCTACTGTCATTATATTACCCTGGTCTACCATCTACTGTCATTATATTACCCTGGTCTACCATCTACTGTCATTATATTACCCTGGTCTACCATCTACTGTCATTATATTACCCTGGTCTACCATCTACTGTCATTATATTACCCTGGTCTACCATCTACTGTCATTATATTACCCTGGTCTACCATCTACTGTCATTATATTACCCTGGTCTACCATCTACTGTCATTATATTACCCTGGTCTACCATCTACTGTCATTATATTACCCTGGTCTACCATCTACTGTCATTATATTTATATTACCCCTGGTCTACCCATCTACTGTCATTATATTACCCTGGTCTACCATCTACTGTCATTATATTACCCTGGTCTACCATCTACTGTCATTATATTATATTACCCTGGTCTACCATCTACTGTATTATATTTACCCTGGTCTACCATCTACTGTCATTATATTACCCTGGTCTACCATCTACTGTCATTATATTACCCTGGTCTACCCTCTACTGTCATTATATTACCCTGGTCTACCCTCTACTGTCATTATATTACCCTGGTCTACCATCTACTGTCATTATATTACCCTGGTCTACCATCTACTCTCATTATATTACCCTGGTCTACCATCTACTCTCATTATATTACCCTGGTATTACCCTGGTCTACCATCTACTGTCATTATATTACCCTTTTCTACCTTCTACTGTCATTATATTACCCTGGTCTCCCCACTACTGTCATTATATTAACATGATCTCCCCTCTACTGTCATTATATTATGCTGTTCTACCATCGCCTGTCATTATACTACCCTTTCCACCATCTACTGTCATTATTTTACCCTGGTCTACCATCTACTGTCATTATATTACCCTTGTCTACCATCTACTGTCATTATATTACCCTGTTCTACCATCTACTGGCATTATATTACCCTGGTCAACCCTCCACTGTCATTATATTACCCTGGTCTACCATCTACTGTCATTATATTACCCTGGTCTACCATCTACTGTCATTATATTACCCTGGTCTACCATCTACTGTCATTATATTACCCTGTCTACCCTCTACTGTCATTATATTACCCTGGTCTACCATCTACTGTCATTATATTACCCTGGTCTACCATCTACTGTCATTATATTACCCTGGTCTACCATCTTGTCATTATATTACCCTGGTCTACCATCTACTGTCATTATATTACCCTGGTCTACCATCTACTGTCATTATATTACCCTGGTCTACCATCTACTGTCATTATATTACCCTGGTCTACCATCTACTGTCATTATATTACCCTGGTCTATTACCCTGGTCTACCATCTACTCTCATTATATTACCCTGGTCTACCATCTACTGTCATTATATTATTACCTCTGTCATTATATTACCCTGGTCTACCATCTACTGTCATTATATTACCCTGGTCTACCATCTACTGTCATTATATTACCCTGGTCTACCATCTACTGCATTATATTACCCTGGTCTACCATCCATCTACTGTCATTATATTACCCTGGTCTACCATCTACTGTCATTATATTACCCTGGTCTACCATCTACTGTCATTATATTACCCTGGTCTACCATCTACTGTCATTATATTACCCTGGTCTATCTACTGTCATTATATTACCCTGGTCTACCATCTACTGTCATTATATTACCCTGGTCTACCATCTACTGTCATTATATTACCCTGGTCTACCATCTACTGTCATTATATTACCCTGGTCTACCATCTACTGTCATTATATTATATTACCCTGGTCTACCATCTACTGTCATTATATTACCCTGGTCTACCATCTACTGTCATTATATTACCCTGGTCTACCATCTACTGTCATTATATTACCCCATCTACTGTCATTATATTACCCTGGTCTACCATCTACTGTCATTATATTACCCTGGTCTACCCTCTCTGTCATTATATTACCCTGGTCTACCATCTACTGTCATACCCTGGTCTCTACTGTCATTATATTACCCTGGTCTACCATCTACTGTCATTATATATTACCCTGGTCTACCATCTACTGTCATTATATTACCCTGGTCTACCATCTACTGTCATTATATTACCCTGGTCTACCATCTACTGTCATTATATTACCCTGGTCTACCATCTACTGTCATTATATTACCCTGGTCTACCATCTACTGTCATTATATTACCCTGGTCTACCATCTACTGTCATTATTATTATTCCCTGGTCTCAACTGTCATTATTTTACCCTGGTCTACCATCTACTGTCATTATATTACCCTGGTATTACCCTGGTCTACCATCTACTGTCATTATATTACCCTGGTCTACCATCTACTGTCATTTATATTACCCTGGTCTTCAATCAACTGTCATTATATTACCCTGGTCTACCATCTACTGTCATTATATTACCCTGGTCTACCATCTACTGTCATTATATTACCCTGGTCTACCATCTACTGTCATTATATTACCCTGGTCTACCATCTACTGTCATTATATTACCCTGGTCTACCCTCTACTGTCATTATATTACCCTGGTCTACCATCTACTGTCATTATATTACCC
The DNA here is from genome assembly GCF_018296145.1 of Oncorhynchus tshawytscha. Lineage (NCBI taxonomy): Eukaryota > Metazoa > Chordata > Actinopteri > Salmoniformes > Salmonidae > Oncorhynchus > Oncorhynchus tshawytscha. Next base: position 96,686 of record NW_024609307.1, read on the forward strand.
TGGTCTACCATCTACTGTCATTATATTACCCTGGTATTCCATATACAGTCATTATATTACCCTGGTCTACCATCATTAATTACCCTTGTATTACCCTGGTCTACCATCTACTGTCATTATATTACCCTGGTCTCCCATCTACTGTCATTATATTACCCTGGTCTACCCTCTACTGTCATTATATTACCCTGGTCTACCATCTACTGTCATTATATTACCCTGGTCTACCATCTACTGTCATTATGTTACCCTGTTCTACCATCTACTGTCATTATATTACCCTTGTCTACCCTCTAATGTCATTATATTACCCTGGTCTACCATCTACTGTCATTATATTACCCTGGTCTACCATCTACTCTCATTATATTACCCTATATTACCCTGGTCTACCATCTACTGTCATTATATTACCCTGGTCTACCATCTACTGTCATTATATTACCCTGGTCTTACCCCCTTCTACTGTCATTATATTACCCTGGTCTCCCCTCTACTGTCATTATATTATGCTGTTCTACCATCGCCTGTCATTATACTACCCTTTCCACCATCTACTGTCATTATTTTACCCTGGTCTACCATCTACTGTCATTATATTACCCTGGTCTACCATCTACTGTCATTATATTACCCTGGTCTACCATCTACTGTCATTATATTACCCTGGTCTACCATCTACTGTCATTATATTACCCTGGTCTACCATCTACTGTCATTATATTACCCTGGTCTACCCTCTACTGTCATTATATTACCCTGGTCTACCATCTACTGTCATTATATTACCCTGGTCTACCCCATCTACTGTCATTATATTACCCTGGTCTACCATCTACTGTCATTATATTACCCTGGTCTACCATCTACTGTCATTATATTACCCTGGTCTACCATCTACTGTCATTATATTACCCTGGTCTACCCTGGTCCATCTACTGTCATTATATTACCCTGGTCTACCATCTACTGTCATTATATTACCCTGGTCTACCATCTACTGTCATTATATTACCCTGGTCTACCATCTACTGTGTCATTATATTACCCTGGTCTACCATCTACTGTCATTATATTACCCTGGTCTACCATCTACTGTCATTATATTACCCCTGGTCTACCATCTACTGTCATTATATTACCCTGGTCTACCATCTACTGTCATTATATTACCCTGGTCTACCATCTACTGTCATTATATTACCCTGGTCTACCATCTACTGTCATTATATTACCCTGGTCTACCATCTACTGTCATTATATTACCCTGGTCTACCATCTACTGTCATTATATTACCCTGGTCTACCATCTCTCATTATATTACCCTATTACCATCTACTGTATTACCCTGGTCTACCATCTACTGTCATTATATTACCCTGGTCTACCATCTACTGTCATTATATTACCCTGGTCTACCATCTACTGTCATTATATTACCCTGGTCTACCATCTACTGTCATTATATTACCCTGGTCTACCATCTACTGTCATTATATTACCCTGGTCTACCATCTACTGTCATTATATTACCCTGGTCTACCATCTACTGTCTATTACCCTGTCTACCATCTACTGTCATTATATTACCCTGGTCTACCATCTACTGTCATTATATTACCCTGGTCTACCATCTACTGTCATTATATTACCCTGGTCTACCATCTACTGTCATTATATTACCCTGGTCTACCATCTACTGTCATTATATTACCCTGGTCTACCATCTACTGTCATTATATTACCCTGGTCTACCATCTACTGTCATTATATTACCCTGGTCTACCATCTACTGTCATTATATTACCCTGGTCTACCATCTACTGTCATTATATTACCCTGGTCTACCATCTACTGTCATTATATTACCCTGGTCTACCATCTACTGTCATTATATTACCCTGGTCTACCATCTACTGTCATTATATTACCCTGGTCTACCATCTACTGTCATTATATTACCCTGGTCTACCATCTACTGTCATTATATTACCCTGGTCTACCATCTACTGTCATTATATTACCCTGGTCTACCATCTACTGTCATTATATTACCCTGGTCTACCATCTACTGTCATTATATTACCCTGGTCTACCATCTACTGTCATTATATTACCCTGGTCTACCATCTACTGTCATTATATTACCCTGGTCTACCATCTACTGTCATTATATTACCCTGGTCTACCATCTACTGTCATTATATTACCCTGGTCTACCATCTACTGTCATTATATTACCCTGGTCTACCCTCTACTGTCATATTATATCTACTGTCATTATATTACCCTGGTCTACCATCTACTGTCATTATATTACCCTGGTCTACCATCTACTGTCATTATATTACCCTGGTCTACCATCTACTGTCATTATATTACCCTGGTCTACCATCTACTGTCATTATATTACCCTGGTCTACCATCTACTGTCATTATATTACCCTGGTCTACCATCTACTGTCATTATATTACCCTGGTCTACCATCTACTGTCATTATATTACCCTGGTCTACCATCTACTGTCATTATATTACCCTGGTCTACCATCTACTGTCATTATATTACCCTGGTCTACCATCTACTGTCATTATATTACCCTGGTCTACCATCTACTGTCATTATATTACCCTGGTCTACCATCTACTGTCATTATATTACCCTGGTCTACCATCTACTGTCATTATATTACCCTGGTCTACCATCTACTGTCATTATATTACCCTGGTCTACCATCTACTGTCATTATATTACCCTGGTCTACCATCTACTGTCATTATATTACCCTGGTCTACCATCTACTGTCATTATATTACCCTGGTCTACCATCTACTGTCATTATATTACCCTGGTCTACCATCTACTGTCATTATATTACCCTGGTCTACCATCTACTGTCATTATATTACCCTGGTCTACCATCTACTGTCATTATATTACCCTGGTCTACCATCTACTGTCATTATATTACCCTGGTCTACCATCTACTGTCATTATATTACCCTGGTCTACCATCTACTGTCATTATATTACCCTGGTCTACCATCTACTGTCATTATATTACCCTGGTCTACCATCTACTGTCATTATATTACCCTGGTCAACCCTCTACTGCCATTATATTACCCTGGTCTACCATCTACTGTCATTATATTACCCTGGCCTACCATCTCCTGTCATTATATTTCCCTGGTCTACCATCTACTGTCATTATATTACCCTGGTCTACCATCTACTGTCATTATATTACCCTTATCTCCCCTCTACTGTCATTATATTACCCTGGTCTACCGTCTACTGTCGTTATATTACCCTGGTCTACCATCTACTGTCATTATATTACCCTGGTCTACCATCTACTGTCATTATATTACCCTGGTCTACCATCTACTGTCATTATATTACCCTGGTCTACCATCTACTGTCATTATATTACCCTGGTCTACCCATCTACTGTCATTATATTACCCTGGTCTACCCTCTACTCATATTACCCTATCTACCATCTACTGTCATTATATTACCCTGGTCTACCATCTACTGTCATTATATTACCCTGGTCTACCATCTACTGTCATTATATTACCCTGGTCTACCATCTACTGTCATTATATTACCCTGGTCTACCATCTACTGTCATTATATTACCCTGGTCTACCATCTACTGTCATTATATTACCCTGGTCTACCATCTACTGTCATTATATTACCCTGGTCTACCATCTACTGTCATTTATTATTACCATCCCTGGTCTACCATCTACTGTCATTATATTACCCTGGTCTACCATCTACTGTCATTATATTACCCTGGTCTACCATCTACTGTCATTATATTACCCTGGTCTCTACCATCTACTGTCATTATATTACCCTGGTCTACCATCTACTGTCATTATATTACCCTGGTCTACCATCTACTGTCATTATATTACCCTGGTCTACCATCTACTGTCATTATATTACCCTGGTCTACCATCTACTGTCATTATATTACCCTGGTCTACCATCTACTGTCATTATATTACCCCTGGTCTACCATCTGTCATTATATTACCCTGGTCTACCATCTACTGTCATTATATTACCCTGGTCTGGTCTACCATCTACTGTCATTATATTACCCTGGTCTACCATCTACTGTCATTATATTACCCTGGTCTACCATCTACTGTCATTATATTACCCTGGTCTACCCTCTACTGTCATTATATTACCCTGGTCTACCATCTACTGTCATTATATTACCCTGGTCTACCATCTACTGTCATTATATTACCCTGGTCTACCATCTACTGTCATTATATTACCCTGGTCTACCATCTACTGTCATTATATTACCCTGGTCTACCATCTACTGTCATTATATTACCCTGGTCTACCATCTACTGTCATTATATTACCCTGGTCTACCATCTACTGTCATTATATTACCCTGGTCTACCATCTACTGTCATTATATTACCCTGGTCTACCATCTACTGTCATTATATTACCCATCTACTGTCATTATATTACCCTGGTCTACCATCTACTGTCATTATATTACCCTGGTCTACCATCTACTGTCATTATATTACCCTGGTCTACCATCTACTGTCATTATATTACCCTGGTCTACCATCTACTGTCATTATATTACCCTGGTCTACCATCTACTGTCATTCATTATATTACCCTGGTCTACCATCTACTGTCATTATATTACCCTGGTCTACCATCTACTGTCATTATATTACCCTTACCCTGGTCTACCATCTACTGTCATTATTACCCTGGTCTACCATCTACTGTCATTATATTACCCTGGTATTACCCTGGTCTATCTACTGTCATTATATTACCCTGGTCTACCATCTACTGTCATTATATTACCCTGGTCTACCATCTACTGTCATTATATTACCCTGGTCTACCATCTACTGTCATTATATTACCCTGGTCTACCATCTACTGTCATTATATTACCCTGGTCTACCATCTACTGTCATTATATTATATTACCTGTCATTATTACCCTGGTCTACCATCTACTGTCATTATATTACCCTGGTCTACCATCTACTGTCATTATATTTACCCTGGTCTACCATCTACTGTCATTATATTACCCTGGTCTACCATCTACTGTCATTATATTACCCTGGTCTACCATCTACTGTCATTATATTACCCTGGTCTACCATCTACTGTCATTATATTACCCTGGTCTACCATCTACTGTCATTATATTACCCTGGTCTACCATCTACTGTCATTATATTACCTGGTACCCTGTACCATCTACTGTCATTATATTACCCTGGTCTAGAATCTACTGTCATTATATTTCCCTGGTCTACCCTCTACTGTCATTATATTACCCTTGTCTACCCTCTACTGTCATTATATTACCCTGGTCTACCATCTACTGTCATTATATTACCCTGGTCTACCATCTACTCTCATTATATTACCCTGGTATTACCCTGGTCTACCATCTGCTGTCATTATATTACCCTTTTCTACCTTCTACTGTCATTATATTACCCTGGTCTCCCCACTACTGTCATTATTATATTACCCTGGTCTACCATCTACTGTCATTATATTACATCCTCATTATATTACCCTGGTCTACCATCTACTGTCATTATATTACCCTGGTCTACCATCTACTGTCATTATATTACCCTGGTCTACCATCTACTGTCATTATATTACCCTGGTCTACCATCTACTGTCATTATATTACCCTGGTCTACCATCTACTGTCATTATATTACCCTGGTCTACCATCTACTGTCATATTATATTACCCTGGTCTACCATCTACTGTCATTATATTACCCTGGTCTACCATCTACTGTCATTATATTACCCTGGTCTACCATCTACTGTCATTATATTACCCTGGTATTACCCTGGTCTACAATCTACTCTCATTATATTACCCTGGTCTACCATCTACTCTCATTATATTACCCTGGTATTACCCTGGTCTACCATCTACTCTCATTATATTACCCTGGTCTACCATCTACTGTCATTATATTACCCTGGTCTACCCTCTACTGTCATTATATTACCCTGGTCTACCATCTACTGTCATTATATTACCCTGGTCTACCATCTACTGTCATTATATTACCCTGGTCTACCATCTACTGTCATTATATTACCCTTGTATTACCCTGGTCTACCATCTACTGTCATTATATTACCCTGGTCTCCCCTCTACTGTCATTATATTACCGTGGTCTACCCTCTACTGTCATTATTTTACCCTGGAATACCATCTACTGTCATTATTTTACCCTGGAATACCATCTACTGTCATTATATTACCCTGGAAGACCATCTACTGTCATTATATTACCCTGGTCTACCATCTACTGTCATTATATTACCCTGGTATTACCATCTACTGTCATTATATTACCCTGGTCTACCATCTACTGTCATTATATTACCCTGGTCTACCATCTACTGTCATTATATTACCCTGGTCTACCATCTACTGTCATTATATTCCCCTTGTCTTCCATCTACTTTCATTATATTACCCTAGTCTACCATCTACTGTCATTATATTACCCTGGTCTACCATCTACTGTCATTATATTTCCCTGGTCTACCCTCTACTGTCATTATATTACCCTTGTCTACCCTCTACTGTCATTATATTACCCTTGTCTACCCTCTACTGTCATTATATTACCCTGGTCTACCATCTACTGTCATTATATTACCCTGTTCTACCATCGCCTGTCAATATATTACCCTTGTCTACCATCTACTGTCATTATATTACCCTGGTCTACCATCTACTGTCATTATATTACCCTGGTCTACCATCTACTGTCATTATATTACCCTGGTCTACCATCTACTGTCATTATATTACCCTGGTCTACCATCTACTGTCATTATATTACCCTGGTCTACCATCTACTGTCATTATATTACCCTGGTCTACCATCTACTGTCATTATATTACCCTGGTCTACCATCTACTGTCATTATATTACCCTGGTCTACCATCTACTGTCATTATATTACCCTGGTCTACCATCTACTGTCATTATATTATTACCCTGGTCTACCATCTACTGTCATTATTATTACCCTGGTCTACCATCTACTGTCATTATATTACCCTGGTCTACCATCTACTGTCATTATATTACCCTGGTCTACCATCTACTGTCATTATATTACCCTGGTCTACCATCTACTGTCATTATATTATTACCCTGGTCTACCATCTACTGTCATTATATTACCCTGGTCTACCATCTACTGTATATTTATATTACCCTGGTCTACCTGGTCTACTGTCATTATATTACCCTGGTCTACCATCTACTGTCATTATATTACCCTGGTCTACCATCTACTGTCATTATATTACCCTGGTCTACCCTCTACTGTCATTATATTACCCTGGTCTACCATCTACTGTCATTATATTACCCTGGTCTACCATCTACTGTCATTATATTACCCTGGTCTACCATCTACTGTCATTATATTACCCTGGTATTACCCTGGTCTACCATCTACTGTCATTATATTACCCTGGTCTACCATCTACTGTCATTATATTACCCTGGTATTCCATCTACTGTCATTATATTACCCTGGTCTACCATCTACTCTCATTATATTACCCTGGTCTACCATCTACTGTCATTATATTACCCTGGTCTACCATCTACTGTCATTAATTACCCCTGTATTACCCTGGTCTACCATCTACTGTCATTATATTACCCTGGTCTACCATCTACTGTCATTAATTACCCTGGTCTACCATCTACTGTCATTATATTACCCTGGTCTACCATCTACTGTCATTATATTACCCTGGTCTACCATCTACTGTCATTATATTATATTACCCTGGTCTACCATCTACTGTCATTATATTACCCTGGTCTACCATCTACTGTCATTATATTACCCTGGTCTACCATCTACTGTCATTATATTACCCTGGTCTACCATCTACTGTCATTATATTACCCTGGTCTACCCTGGTCTAATCTACTGTCATTATATTACCCTGGTCTACCATCTACTGTCATTATATTACCCTGGTCTACCATCTACTGTCATTATATTACCCTGGTCTACCATCTACTGTCATTATATTACCCTGGTCTACCATCTACTGTCATTATATTACCCTGGTCTACCATCTACTGTCATTATATTACCCTGGTCTACCATCTACTGTCATTATATTACCCTGGTCTACCATCTACTGTCATTATATTACCCTGGTCTACCATCTACTGTCATTATATTACCCTGGTCTACCATCTACTGTCATTATATTACCCTGGTCTACCATCTACTGTCATTATATTACCCTGGTCTACCATCTACTGTCATTATATTACCCTGGTCTACCATCTACTGTCATTATATTACCCTGGTCTACCATCTACTGTCATTATATTACCCTGGTCTACCATCTACTGTCATTTACCCTATTACCATCCTGGTCTACCATCTACTGTCATTATATTACCCTGGTCTACCATCTACTGTCATTATATTACCCTGGTCTACCATCTACTGTCATTATATTACCCTGGTCTACCCTCTACTGTCATTATATTACCCTGGTCTACCATCTACTGTCATTATATTACCCTGGTCTACCATCTACTGTCATTATATTACCCTGGTCTACCATCTACTGTCATTATATTACCCTGGTCTACCATCTACTGTCATTATATTACCCTGGTCTACCATCTACTGTCATTATATTACCCTGGTCTACCATCTACTGTCATTATATTACCCTGGTCTACCTGGTCTACCATCTACTGTCATTATATTACCCTGGTCTACCATCTACTGTCATTTATTATTACCCTGGTCTACCATCTACTGTCATTATTATATTACCCTGGTCTACCATCTACTGTCATTATATTACCCTGGTCTACCATCTACTGTCATTATATTACCCTGGTCTACCATCTACTGTCATTATATTACCCTGGTCTACCATCTACTGTCATTATATTACCCTGGTCTACCATCTACTGTCATTATATTACCCTGGTCTCCATCTACTGTCATTATATTACCCTGGTCTACCATCTACTGTCATTATATTACCCTGGTCTACCATCTACTGTCATTATATTACCCTGGTCTACCATCTACTGTCATTATATTACCCTGGTCTACCATCTACTGTCATTATATTACCCTGGTCTACCATCTACTGTCATTATATTACCCTGGTCTACCATCTACTGTCATTATATTACCCTGGTCTACCATCTACTGTCATTATATTACCCTGGTCTACCATCTACTGTCATTATATTACCCTGGTCTACCATCTACTGTCATTATATTACCCTGGTCTACCATCTACTGTCATTATATTACCCTGGTCTACCATCTACTGTCATTATATTACCCTGGTCTACCATCTACTGTCATTATATTACCCTGGTCTACCATCTACTGTCATTATATTACCCTGGTCTACCATCTACTGTCATTATATTACCCTGGTCTACCATCTACTGTCATTATATTACCCTGGTCTACCATCTACTGTCATTATATTACCCTGGTCTACCATCTACTGTCATTATATTACCCTGGTCTACCATCTACTGTCATTATATTACCCTGGTATACCTATTATATTACCCTGGTCTACCATCTACTGTCATTATATTACCCTGGTCTACCATCTACTGTCATTATATTACCCTGGTCTACCATCTACTGTCATTATATTACCCTGGTCTACCATCTACTGTCATTATATTACCCTGGTCTACCATCTACTGTCATTATATTACCCTGGTCTACCATCTACTGTCATTATATTACCCTGGTCTACCATATCTACTGTCATTATATTACCCTGGTCTACCATCTACTGTCATTATATTACCCTGGTCTACCATCTACTGTCATTATATTACCCTGGTCTACCATCTACTGTCATTATATTACCCTGGTCTACCCCCTCTACTGTCATTATCTACCCTGTCTACCATCTACTGTCATTATATTACCCTGGTCTACCATCTACTGTCATTATATTACCCTGGTCTACCATCTACTGTCATTATATTACCCTGGTCTACCATCTACTGTCATTATTTTACCCTGGTCTACCATCTACTGTCATTATATTACCCTGGTCTACCATCTACTGTCATTATATTACCCTGGATATCACCCTGGTCTACCATCTACTCTCATTATATTACCCTGTCTACCATCTACTGTCATTATATTACCCTGGTCTACCATCTACTGTCATTATATTACCCTGGTCTACCATCTACTGTCATTATATTACCCTGGTCTACCATCTACTGTCATTATATTACCCTGGTCTACCCTCTACTGTCATTATATTACCCTGGTCTACCATCTACTGTCATTATATTACCCTGGTCTACCATCTACTGTCATTATATTACCCTGGTCTACCATCTACTGTCATTATATTACCCTGGTCTACCATCTACTGTCATTATATTACCCTGGTCTACCATCTACTGTCATTATATTACCCTGGTCTACCATCTACTGTCATTATATTACCCTGGTCTACCATCTACTGTCATTATATTACCCTGGTATTACCCTGGTCTACCATCTACTGTCATTATATTACCCTGGTCTACCATCTACTGTCATTATATTACCCTGGTCTACCATCTACTGTCATTATATTACCCTGGTCTACCATCTACTGTCATTATATTACCCTGGTCTACCATCTACTGTCATTATATTACCCTGGTCTACCATCTACTGTCATTATATTACCCTGGTCTACCATCTACTGTCATTATATTACCCTGGTCTACCATCTACTGTCATTATATTACCCTGGTCTACCATCTACTGTCATTATATTACCCTGGTCTACCATCTACTGTCATTATATTACCCTGGTCTACCATCTACTGTCATTATATTACCCTGGTCTACCATCTACTGTCATTATATTACCCTGGTCTACCATCTACTGTCATTATATTACCCTGGTCTACCATCTACTGTCATTATATTACCCTGGTCCCTACTGTCATTATATTACCCTCTACTGTCATTATATTACCCTGGTCTACCATCTACTGTCATTATATTACCCTGGTCTACCATCTACTGTCATTATATTACCCTGGTCTACCATCTACTGTCATTATATTACCCTGGTCTACCATCTACTGTCATATATACCCTGGTCTACCCTACTGTCATTATATTACCCTGGTCTACCATCTACTGTCATTATATTACCCTGGTCTACCATCTACTGTCATTATATTACCCTGGTCTACCATCTACTGTCATTATATGGTCTACCTCTACTGTCATTATATTACCCTGGTCTACCATCTACTGTCATTATATTACCCTGGTCTACCATCTACTGTCATTATATTACCCTGGTCTACCACCTGTCATTATATTACCCTGGTCATTATATTACTGTCATTATATTACCCTGGTCTACCATCTACTGTCATTATATTACCCTGGTCTACCATCTACTGTCATTTATATTACCCTGGTCTACCATCTACTGTCATTATATTACCCTGGTCTACCCTCTACTGTCTTTATATTACCCTGGTCTACCCTCTACTGTCATTATATTACCCTGGTCTACCCTCTACTGTCTCAATATTACCCTGGTCTACCATCTACTGTCATTATATTACCCTGGTCTACCATCTACTGTCATTATATTTCCCTGGTCTACCCTGTACTGTCATTATATTACCCTGGTCTACCATCTACTGTCATTATATTACCCTGGTCTACCCTCTACTGTCATTATATTACCCTGGTCTACCCTCTACTGTCATTATATTACCCTGGTCTACCATCTACTGTCATTATATTACCCTGGTCTACCATCTACTGTCATTATATTACCCTGGTCTACCATCTACTGTCATTATATTACCCTGGTCTACCATCTACTGTCATTATATTACCCTGGTCTACCATCTACTGTCATTATTACCCTGGTCTACCATCTACTGTCATTATATTACCCTGGTCTACCATCTACTGTCATTATATTACCCTGGTCTACCCATCTACTGTCATTATATTACCCTGGTCTACCATCTACTGTCATTATATTACCCTGGTCTACCATCTACTGTCATTATATTACCCTGGTCTACCATCTACTGTCATTATATTACCCTGGTCTACCATCTACTGTCATTATATTACCCTGGTCTACCATCTACTGTCATTATATTACCCTGGTCTACCATCTACTGTCATTATATTACCCTGGTCTACCATCTACTGTCATTTATTACCCTGGTCTACCATCTACTGTCATTATATTACCCTGGTCTGGTCTCCCATCTACTGTCATTATATTACCCTGGTCTACCATCTACTGTCATTATATTACCCTGGTCTACCATCTACTGTCATTATATTACCCTGGTCTACCATCTACTGTCATTATATTACCCTGGTCTACCATCTACTGTCATTATATTACCCTGGTCTACCATCTACTGTCATTATATTACCCTGGTCTACCATCTACTGTCATTACCCTGGTCTACCCTCTACTGTCATTATATTACCCTGGTCTACCATCTACTGTCATTATATTACCCTGGTCTACCATCTACTGTCATTATATTACCCTGGTCTACCATCTACTGTCATTATATTACCCTGGTCTACCATCTACTGTCATTATATTACCCTGGTCTACCTTCTACTGTCATTATATTACCCTGGTATTACCCTGGTCTACCATCTACTGTCATTATATTACCCTGGTCTACCATCTACTGTCATTATATTACCCTGGTCTACCATCTACTGTCATTATATTACCCTGGTCTCCCATCTACTGTCATTATATTACCCTGTCCACCATCTACTGTCATTATATTACCCTGGTCCCCCCTCTACTGTCATTAATTACCCTGGTCTACCATCTACTGTCATTTATATTTCCCTGGTCTACCATCTACTGTCATTATATTACCCTGGTCTACCATCTACTGTCATTATATTACCCTGGTCTACCATCTACTGTCATTATATTACCCTGGTATACCATCTACTGTCATTATATTACCCTGGTCTACCATCTACTGTCATTACTATTATATTACCCTGGTCTACCATCTACTGTCATTATATTACCCTGGTCTACCATCTACTGTCATTAATTACCCTGGTCTACCATCTACTGTCATTATATTACCCTGGTCTACCATCTACTGTCATTATATTACCCTGGTCTACCATCTACTGTCATTATATTACCCTGGTCTACCATCTACTGTCATTATATTACCCTGGTCTACCATCTACTGTCATTATATTACCCTGGTCTACCCTCTACTGTCATTATATTACACCGGTCTCCCCTCTACTGTCATTATATTACCCTGGTCTTCCCTCTACTGTCATTATATTACCCTGGTCTACCATCTGCTGTTATTCTATTACCCTGGTCTACCCTCTACTGTCATTATATTACCCTGGTCTACCCTCTACTGTCATTCTAATAACATCGTCTACCCTCTACTGTCAATATATTAACCTGGTCAACAATCTACTGTCATTATACTACCCTGTCCACCATCTACTGTCATTATATTACCCTGGTCTCCCCTCTACTGTCATTAATAACCCTGGAACATCAATGCCCTGGTCTTAAAATCTAATATACATTATATATACCCTTTTTAAACCTACATATTTAGTTGAATTAAATGCATGTTAGCAGGCAATATTAACTGGAAACTGTCATATTCTCTGGTCTCCAGTGCAAGCAGAGTCACGGGTATAAGCAGTCAGTTTATTACCCAACTGTTTCTTCCTAACAAAGACTAAAAACCTAAAACCTAAAACTTCTTACCTGGGAATATCTAAGTCATGTTAAAAGGAACCACCAGCTTTAATTATGTTCTCATGTTCTTAGTGATAGTGGTAATGGTGTGGTAGATGCCTAGGCTCCCTTTTGGCTCTAATTGACAGTGGTAACCCTGTGACAGTCTCCTTTATGGTCTAATTTATAATGGTAATCAGGTGGTAGATCTATAGACTCCTGGTCTATGCCCCTAATATGATAGTGGGAGATGTCTAGTCTCCCTTATGGCTCTAATCTGGTAGTGGCAGATGTCTTGTCTCCCTTTATGGCTCCAATCTGATAATGGTAGTGGGGTGGAAGATGTAGTCTCCTTATGGCTCTAATCTGATAGTGGTAGATTTCTTGTCTCCTTTTTATGGCTCTAATCTGATAGTGGTAGTGGGGTGGAAGATGTAGTCTCCTTATGGCTCTAATCTGATAGTGGTAGATGTCTAGTCTCCCTTATGGCTTAATCTGATAGTGGTAGATGTTTAGTCTCCTTATGGCTCTCATCTGGTAGTGGTAGATGTATACCTCCCTTATGGCTCTAATCTGATAGTGGTAGTGGGGTGGAAGATGTCTGGTCTCCCGTATGGATCTAATCTGATAGTGGTTGATGGGTCTAGTGTCCACTATGGCTCTAATCTGATAATGGTATGAGTGGTAGATGTCTAGTCTCCCTTATGGCTCTAATCTGGTAGTGGTAGATGTCTTTTCTCCCTTATGGCTCTATTCTGATAGTGGTAGTGGGGTGGTAGTGTCTAGTATCCCTTATGGCTCTAATCTGCAAGTGGTAGTGGGGTGGTAGATGTCTAGTCTCCTTATGGCTCTAATCTGATTGTGGTTGTGGGGTGGAAGATGTCTAGTCTCCTTTATGGCTCTAATCTAATGGTGGTAGATGTCTAGTCTCCCTTATGGCTCTAATCTGAATGTGGTAGTGGGGTGGTGGATGCCTATTCTCCCTTATGGCTCTAATCTGATAGTGGTAGATGTCTAGTCAACCTTCCGGCTCTAATCTGTTGGTGGTAGATGTCTAGTCTCCTTACGGCTCTAAACTGACAGTGGTAGTGGGGTGGTAGATGTCTATTCTCCCCTATGGCTCTAATCTGATAGTGGTTGATGTCTAGTCTCCCTTACGGCTCTAATCTTTTAGTGGTAGATGTCTAGTCTCCCTTATTGCTCTATTCTGATATTGGTAGGTGTCAAGTCTCCCTTATGGCTCTAATTTGATAATGGTAGTCAGGTGGTAGATGTCTAGTCTCCCCTTATGGCTCTAATCTGGTAGTGGCAGATGTCTAGTCTCCCTTATGGCTCCAATCTGATAGTGGTAGATGTCTGTCTC
The DNA here is from genome assembly GCF_018296145.1 of Oncorhynchus tshawytscha. Classification (NCBI taxonomy): domain Eukaryota; kingdom Metazoa; phylum Chordata; class Actinopteri; order Salmoniformes; family Salmonidae; genus Oncorhynchus; species Oncorhynchus tshawytscha. The sequence goes on from NW_024609307.1 coordinate 111,923, forward strand.
CTTTATGGCTCTATTCTGATAGTGGTAGTGGGGTTGTAGATGTCTAGTCTCCTGTATGGCTCTAATCTGATAGTGGTACTGGGGTCATAGACGTCTAGTCTCCCTTATCGATCTAATTTGGTGGTGGTAGATGTCTAGCCTCCCTTATGGATCTAATCTGTGGTGGTAGATGCCTATTCTCCCTTATGGCTCTAGTCTCATAGTGGTAGATGTCTAGTCTCCCTTATGGCTCTAATCTGATAGTGGTAGAGGGGTAGATGTCTAGTCTCCTTATGGCTCTAATCTGATAGTGGTAGATGTCTAGCCTCCCTTATGGCTCTAATCTGAGAGTGGTAGATGTCGATGTCTCCTTTTATGGCTCTAATCTGATAGTGGTAGAGTTGTGATGTCTAGTCTCCCTTATGGCTCTAATCTGATAGTGGTAGTGAGGTGGTAGATGTCTAGTCTCCTTTATGCCCCTAATATGATAGTGGCAGTGATGTCTAGTCTCCCTTATGGCTATCTGATAGTGGTAGATGTCTAGTCTCCTTTATGGCTCTATTCTGGTAGTGGTAGTGATGGGGTAAATGTCTAGTCTCCTGTATGGCTCTAATCTGATAGTGGTACTGGGGTCAAGACATCTAGTCTCCCTTATCGATCTAATTTGGTGGTGGTAGATATCTAGTCTTCCTTATGGCTCTAATCTGATAGTGGTAGATGTCTCGTCTCCTTTATGGCTCTATTCTGATAGTGGTAGTGGGGTTGTAGATGTCTAGTCTCCTTTATGGCTCTAATCTGATAGTGGTAGTGGGGTGGTAGATGTCTAGACTCCCTTATGGCTCTAATCTGATAGTGGTAGTGGGGTGGTAGATGTCTAGTCTCCTTTATGCCTCTAATATGATAGTGGCAGATGTCTAGTCTAGCCTTATGGCTCTAATCTAATGGTGGTAAATGTCTAGTCTCCTTCATGGCTCTCATCTGACAGTGGTAGTGGGGTGGAAGATGTCTAGTCTCCTTTATGGCTGTAATCTGATAATGGTAGTGGGGTGGTCGATGTCTAGTCTCCCTTATGGCTGTAATCTGATAATGGTAGTGGGGTGGTCGATGTCTAGTCTCCTTACGGCTCTAATCTGATAGTGGTAGATGTCTAGTCTCCCTTATGGCTCTAATCTGATAGTGGTAGATGTCTAGCCTCCCTTATGGCTCTAATGTGATAGTGGTAGGTGTCTAGTCTCCTTTATGGCTCTAATTTGATAATGGTAGTCGGGTGGTAGATGTCTAGACTCCCTTATGCCCCTAATATGATAGTGGTAGATGTCTAGTCTCCCTATGGCTCTAATCTGGTAGTGGCAGATGTCTAGTCTCCTTATGGCTCCAATCTGATAGTGGTAGATGTCTCGTCTCCTTTATGGCTCTATTCTGATAGTGGTAGTGGGGTGGTAGATGTCTAGTCTCCTTTATGGCTCTAATTTGATAATGGTACTGGGGTGGTAGATGTCTAGACTCCCTTATGCCCCTAATATGATAGTGGCAGATGAGACTCCCTTATGGATCTAATCTGGTGGTGGTAGATGCCTACTCTCCCTTATGGCTCTAATCTGATAGTGGTAGATGTCTAGTCTCCCTTATGGCTGTAATCTGATAATGGTAGTGGGGTGGTAGATGTCTAGTCTCCCTTACGGCTCATCTGATAGTGTAGATGTCTAGTCTCCTTATGGCTCTAATCTGATAGTGGTAGATGATAGCCTCCTTATGGCTCTAATCTGATAGTGGTAGATGTCTAGTCTGGAGAGTGGCTCCAATCTGATAGTGGTAGATGTCTCGTCTCTTTATGGTTCTATTCTGATAGTGGTACTGGGGTGGTAGATGTCTAGTCTCCTTTATGGCTCTAATTTGATAATGGTACTGGTGGTAGATGTCTAGACTCCCTTATGCCCCTAATGTGTGGCAGATGGTAGTGAAGTTGTAGATGCCTAATCTCCCTTTATGGCTCCAATCTGATAGTGGTAGGGGTGGAAGATGTCTAGTCTCCTTTATGGATCTAATCTGGTGGTGGTAGATGATATGGCCTAAGAGTGGTAGATGTCTAGTCTCCTTTTATGGGTCTAATCTGATAGTGGTAGAGGGGTGGTAGATGTCTAGTCTCCTTATGGCTCTAATCTGATAGTGGTAGTACGTGGATGTCTAGCCTCCCTTATGGCTCTAATCTGATAGTGGTAGGTGTCAAGTCTCCCTTATGGCTCTAATTTGATAATGGTAGTGGTGGTAGATGTCTAGCCTCCCTTATGGCTCTAATCTGATAGTGGTAGATGTCTAGCCTCCTTTATGGCTCTATTCTGATAGTGGTAGTGGGGTTGTAGATGTCTAGTCTCCTTTATGGCTCTAATCTGATAGTGGAAGTGAGGTGGTAGATGTCTAGACTCCCTTATGGCTCTAATCTGATAGTGGTAGTGGGGTGGTAGATGTCTAGTTTCCTTATGGCTCTAATTTGATAGTGGTAGTGGGTGGTAGATGTCAGTCTGCCTTTATGGCTCTAATCTGGTAGTGGCAGATGTCTAGCCTTATGGCTCCAATCTGATAGTGGTAGTGGGGTGGAAGATGTCTAGTCTCCCTTATGGCTCTAATCTGATAGTAGAAGATGTCTAGTCTCCTTTATGGCTCTAATCTGATAGTGGTAGTGGATGGTAAAATGTCTAGTCTCCTTATGGCTCCCTAATAGTGGTAGTGAGTGGTAGATGTCTAGTCTCCTTATGGCTCTAATCTGATAGTGGTGAGGTGGTAAATGTCTAGTCTCCTTTTATGGCTCTAATCTGATAGTGGTAGTGGGGTGGTAAATGTCTAGTCTCTTATGGCTCTAATCTGATAGTGGTAGATGTCTAGTCTCTTATGGCTCTAATCTGATAAGGTGTCTAGTCTCCTTTTATGGCTCTATTCTGATAGTGGTAGTGGGGTGGTAGATGTCTAGTATCCCTTATGGGTCTAATCTTGATGGGTAGTGATGTGGTAAATGTCTAGCCCCTTTATGGCTCTAATCTGATAGTGGCATATGTCTAAATCTCCTTTTATGGCTCTAATCTGATAGTGGTAGTGACGGGTCGATGTCTAGTCTCCTTTATGGCTCTCTAATGTGATAGTGGTAGTAGTTGTAGATGTCTAGTCTCCTTTATGGCTCTAATCTGATAGTGGTAGTGAGATGGTAGATGTCTAGCCTCCTTTATGGCTCTAATCTGATAAAGTGGGTAGTGATGTGGTAAATGTCTAGTCTCCTTTATGGCTCTAATCTGATAGTGGTAGTGACGTGGTCGATGTCTAAGACTCCTTTATGGCTCTAATCTGATAGTGGTAGTGAAGTTGTAGATGTCTAGTCTCCTTTATGGCTCTAATCTGATGTGGTAGTGATGTGGTAAATGTCTAGTCTCCTTTATGGCTCTAATCTGAATAGTGGTAGTGGGTTGGAAGATGTCTAGGCTCCCTTATGTCTCTCATCAGATAGTGGTATAATTTCTAGTCTCGCTTATGGCTCTAATCTGATAGTGGAATATGTCTAGACCACCCTTTTGTTCTAATCTGATAGTGGTAGGGGGTGGGTAGAGATCTAGTCCCTTTATGGCTCTAATATGATAGTGTAGTGGGGTTTAGATGTTTGGTCTCCCTAATGGCCTAATCTGATGTGGTTGTGGGGTGGTAGATGTCTAGTCTCCTTATGGCTATAATCTGATAGTGGTAGATGTTAGTCTCCTTTATGGCTCTAATCTGATAGATTAGTGGGGTTGGAGATGTCTAGTCTCCCTTATGGCTCTATCTGTAGTATTGTGGTGGAAGATGTCTAGTCTCCCTTATGGCTCTAATCTGATAGTGGTAGGGTCTAGCCTCCCTTATGGTTCTAACTGATAGTGGTAGTGTCTAGTTCCCTTATGGCTCAATTGTAGTGGTAGGTGTCTAGTCTCCCTTATGCTCTAATTTGAAGTGGTAGGTGTCTAGCCCCTAGGCTTAATCTGATAGGGTAGATGTCTAGTCTCCTTATGGCTCTAATCTGATAGTGGTAGGTGTCTAGTCTCCCTATGTCTCTAAATCTGCAGTGGCAGGTCTCATCTCCTTTATGCTTAATCTGATAGTGGTAGGGTTGGAAGATGTCTAGTCCTATGGCTCCAATCTGATAGTGGTAGATGTCTTCGTCTACCTTATGGCTATAATCTGATAGTGGTAGTGGGGTGGTAGATGTCTAGTCTCCTTTAGGCTCTAATCTGATAGTGGTATTGGGTGTAGATGTCTAGTCTCCTTTGCTTAATCTGAAGTGTAGTGGGTTGGAAAAGTCTAGTTCCCTTATGGCCTAATCAGATAGTTGGTAGGAGTAGATACTAGGCTCTCTTATGGCTCTAATTGATAGTGGTATTGGGTGGTATGTGTCTAGCATCCCTATGGCTCTAATCGATAGTGGTAGTGGGGTGGTAGATGTCTAGTATCCCTTATGGCTCTAATCTGATAGTGGTAGTGGGGTGGTAGTGTCTAGGTATACTTATGGCTCTAATCTGATAGTGGTAGTGGGTGGTAGATGTCTAGTCTCCTTTACGGCTCTATCGGATAGTGGTAGGGGGGTGGTAGATGTCTAGCCCGTCAGGCTCTAATCTGATAGTGGTAATGGTGTGGTAGATGCCTAGGCTCCCTTTATGCTCTAATCTGATAGTGGTAGTGGGGGGTAGATGTCTAGTCTCCTTATGGCTCTAATCGGATAGTGGTATAGGGGTGGTAGATGTATACTCTCCCTTCTGGTCTAATCTGATAGTGGTACTGGGTTGGAAGATGTCTAGTTCCCTTTTGCTCTAATCTGATAGTGGTAGTGGGGTGGTAGATGTCTAGTCTCTTACGGCTTAACAGATAGTGGTAGTGGGTGTATGCGTCTAGTCTCCTTTATGGCTCTAATTGATAGTGGTAGAATCTAATCCCTTATGGTCTAATCTGATAGTGGTAATGGGGTGGTAGATGTCTAGGCTCCCTTTTGCTCTAATCTGTAGTGTTAGGGGGTGCTAATGTCTAGTCTCCTTTACGGCTCTAAACTGAATGTGGTTACTGTCTAGTGTCCACTATGGCTCAAATATGATAATGTTTAGGGTGGTAGATGTCTAGTCTCCCTTATGGCTCTAATTGGTTTGGTAGATGTCTTATGTCCCTTATGGCTCTAATCGATAGTGGTATTGGGGTGGCTTGTCTAGTATCCCTTATGGCTCTAATCTGAAGTGGTAATGATTTGGTAGATGTCTAGGCTCCCTTTTTGCTCTAATTGATAGTGGTAGTGGATGTAGATGCTAGGTCTCCTTTACGGCTCTAATCTGATGTGTAGTGTCTAGTCTTTTTTTGGCTCTAATCTGATAGTGTAGTGGGTGGAAGATGTCTTGTCCCTTAGGCTCTAATCTGATAGTGGTAGTGGGGTGGTAGATGTCTAGTCACCCTTATGGCTCTATCTGATAGTGGTAGATGTGTAGTCTGGGGTGGTGTCATCACTTCACGATAACTGTGTTCTACATCCTGGGTATTACTGTCATCACCACAGCAGATAGATAACTGTGTTCTACATCCTGGGTATTACTGTCATCACCACAGCAGATAGATAACTGTGTTCTACATCCTGGGGTTTACCCAGTATTACTGCAGCAGATGGATAACTGTGTTCCTCTGGGGTTTACCTTTTCTCCCTCAGTATTACTGTCATCACCACAGCAGATAGATAACTGCTGATGTAAAGACTCAAGCCAAACATACTGCAAGCAAACCATTTTGAATTGCAGGTTCATTCCTCAAGGTCCCAGTCATCATGTGATTCCCAAATGGATTCCAATGAAAACCTTGTAGACTGATATAGGACACTTTTATCCAAAGGTGAATGTCTTTAAACTGCATTGTTCTCATGATGTGTGTGTAGCAGTGTGATGTTGTTCCACTAGATTACGCACCAAGTTGCACACAAGGACCAGTTCAAATAGGTCAAGAGGGGATGTTAATTAGTTTGATAATAATAATTCAGTGTGTTTTTATTTAATTACAGCTGCATAGATAATGTTATTTTTTGTGTACAAACACTTTTTCATATCTATATAATAAATACACTTGATTGTAAAAGTGTTGTATATTTTGGTTTGGTCCATCGCGGGTTTCTGTATTTCTGTTCACCCATATTGTTCTCTCTTGCCTGACCTTTGTTGGATTCTGTATTTTTACATTATAGCCATTAGCATATATAGGATTAAATATGATCTGATGTTGGTTGTGTGAGGTGTCTGCATTTGTGCACTGGAGCATCATTATGAGATTAAACAACTGCTTGCTACTTGCCTGTTTGTGTGTGACAAGAACTGAGTAACATGGTGTGACCTGCATGTTGCAAAACTGTAGATAACAGCCCAGCAGATGCTTTGTCCTTGTGTTTGTATGTAACAATATTGAGCACATGGTGTGACTTGCTGTATCTTACAAAGTTGTGATAGGGAGGGTGGTCATCACGAGGTTTAACTGAGATGGAAAAATACTGAACAACACAATAGCAGGAACTGAGCAACTGTTCTAACTAGGGCTGTGATACCAGAACAGTAAGGACATCGACAGAGGGAGGACCAGAAGCGCCAAGAGGCGGGGAGTCCTGAGCGCCTGCGATAGGCTGGGCAAGTTTAAACCACGCCCAGTCTCTACTGTGATAGGCCAACAGACGGGTTGGAACTATGTGTATAATGTGTCTATCATAATGTGTATAAGAACACTGTCTACGTACATCCTGTCAGTTCTCTGTTCTGCCCTGCGTGGTATTACAGTGAGCCCCGTATATACGAAAGTTGCATTTGCCATTTATTACTTAGCTAATAAAAAATACATAGTATAAAATCGGTGACTCATTGTTTTATTATTCCTCACTAATCCACAGCTGTCCAACCTTATCAGTGACCTGACCTTGACCCACATTCCTCACTAATCCACAGCTGTCCAACCCTGACCTGATGACCTCGTCCCACATTTCTCACTAATCCACAGCTGTCCAACCTTATCAGTGACCTGTGACCTAACCTCATTCCATTCTCACTAATCCACAGCTGTCCAACCTTATCAGTGTGACCTGACCTGGTTTCCTCCCCACATTCTTCTCTAATCCACAGCTGTCCAACCTTGACCTCGGCCCCCATTCCTCACTAATCCACAGCTGTCCAACCTTATCAGTGACCTGGCCTTTCCCACATCAGTGCCCAACCTTATCAGTGTCTGACCTCGTCCAACCTTATCCCCCATTCCTCACTAATCCACAGCTGTCCAACCTTATCAGTGACCTAACCTCAGCCCCATTCCTCACTAATCCACAGCTGTCCAACCTTATCAGTGACCTGACCTTGACCCACATTCTTCTCTAATCCACAGCTGTCCAACCTTATCAGTGATCTGACCTAGGCCCTCATTCTCTCTAATCCACAGCTGTTCAACCTTATCAGTGACTAACCTGACCTCGGCCCCCATTCCTCACTAATCCACAGCTGTCCAACCTTATCAGTGACCTGACCTGACTTCGTCCTCCATTCCTCACTAATCCACAGCTGTCCAACCTTCTCAGTGACCTGACCTGCCCACATTCTTCACTACTCCACAGCTGCCCAACCGTATCAGTGACCTGACCTAGGCCCTCATTCGTCTAATCCACAGCTGTTCAACTTATCAGTGACTAACCTGACCTCGGCCCCCATTCCTCACTAATCCACAGCTGTCCAACCTTATCAGTGACCTGACCTGACCTCCTCCCACATTCCTCACTAACCACAGCTGTCCAACATTATCAGTGACTTGACCTTGTCCCACATTCCTCACTAATCCACAGCTGTCCAACCTTATAACTGACCTGACCTGACCTGACCTCATCCCACATTTCTCACTAATCCACAGCTGTCCAATTTTATCAGTGACCTGACCTTGACCCACATTCTTCTCTAATCCACAGCTGTCCAACCTTATCAGTGATCTGACCTAACCTCAGCCCCCATTCCTCACTAATCCACAGCTGTCCAACCATATCAGTGAGCTGACCTGACCTCGTCCTCCATTCCTCACTAATCCACAACTGTCCAACCTTATCAGTGACCTGACCTCAGCCCACATTTCTCACTAATCCACAGCTGTCCAACCTTATCAGTGACCTGACCTCAGCCCACATTCCTCACTAATCCACAGCTGTCCAACCTTTATCAGTGACCTGACCTTGTCCACATTCTTCTCTATCCACAGCTGTCCAACCTTATCAGTGATCTGACCTAACCTCAGCCCCCATTCCTCACTAATCCACAGCTGTCCAACCGTATCATGTGACCTGACCTGACCTCGCCCTCCATTCCTCACTAATCCACAACTGTCCAACCTTATCAGTGACCTAACCTTGCCCCCATTTCTCACTAATCCACAGCTGTCCAACCTTATCAGTGACCTGACCTCGGCCCACATTCTTCACTAATCCACAGCTGCCCAACCTTATCAGTGACCTGACCTCCATTCCTCACTAATCCACAGCTGTCCAACCTTATCAGTGACCTAACCTCAGCCCCCATTTCTCACTAATCCACAGCTGTCCAACCTTATCAGTGACATAACCTCAGCCCACATTCCTCACTAATCCACAGCTGTCCAACCTTATCAGTGACCTGACCTTGACCCACATTCTTCTCTAATCCACAGCTGTCCAACCTTATCAGTGATCTGACCTAACCTCGGCCCCCATTCCTCACTAATCCACAGCTGTCCAACCTTATCAGTGACCTGACCTGACCTCGTCCTCCATTCCTCACTAATCCACAGCTGTCCAACCTTATCAGTGACCTGACCTAACCTCGGCCCCCATTTCTCACTAATCCACAGCTGTCCAACCTTATCAGTGACCTAACCTTAGCCCACATTCTTCACTAATCCACAGCTGCCCAACCTTATCAGTGAGTGACCTGACCTAGGCCCTCATTCGTCTCACTAATCCACAGCTGTTCAAACTTATCAGTGACTAACCTGACCTCGGCCCCCATTCCTCACTAATCCACAGCTGTCCAACCTTATCAGTGACCTGACCTGACCTCCTCCCACATTCCTCACTAACCACAGCTGTCCAAACATTATCAGTGACCTGACCTTGTCCCACATTCCTCACTAATCCACAGCTGTCCAACCTTATCAGTGATCTGACCTGACCTCGGCCCCCATTCTCACTAATCCACAGCTGTCCAACTGTATCCAGTGACCTGACCTCGTCCTCCATTCCTCACTAATCCACAACTATCCAACCTTATCAGTGACCTGACCTCGTCCCACATTCTTCACTAATCCACAGCTGTCCAACCGTATCAGTGACCTGACCTTGTCCCTCATTCCTCTCTAATCCACAGCTGTTCAACCTTATCAGTGACTGACCTGACCTCGGCCCCCATTCCTCACTAATCCACAGCTGTCCAACCTTATCAGTGACCTGACCTTTCCCACATTCCTCTCTAATCCACAGCTGCCCAACCTTATCAGTGACCTGACCTCGGTCCCACATTCCTCACTAATCCACAGCTGTCCAACCTTATCAGTGACGTAACCTCACCCCCCATTTCTCACTAATCCACAGCTGTCCAACCTTATCAGTGACCTAACCTCAGTCCACATTCCTCACTAATCCACAGCTGTCCAACCTTATCAGTGACCTGACCTTGACCTACATTTTTCTCTATCCACAGCTGTCCAACCTTCAGTGACCTGACCTCGGCCCATATTCCTCACTAATCCACACAGCTGTCCAACCTTATCAGTGACCTAACCTCAGCCCACATTCCTCACTAATCCACAGCTGTCCAACTTTATCAGTGACCTGACCTTGACATACATTCTTCTCTATCCACAGCTGTCCAACCTTATCAGTGATCTGACCTAGGCCCTCATTCGTCTCTCACTAATCCACAGCTGTTCAAACTTATCAGTGACTAACCTGAACTCGGCCCCCATTCCTCACTAATCCACAGCTGTCCAACCTTATCAGTGACCTGACCTGACTTCGTCCTCCATTCCTCACTAATCCACAGCTGTCCAACCTTATCAGTGACCTGACCTCGGCCCACATTCTTCACTAATCCACAGCTGCCCAACCTTATCAGTGACCTGACCTAGGCCCTCATTCGTCTCGAATCCACAGCTGTTCAAACTTATCAGTGACTAACCTGACCTCGGCCCCCATTCCTCACTAATCCACAGCTGTCCAACCTTATCAGTGACCTGACCTGACCTCCTCCCACATTCCTCACTAACCACAGCTGTCCAACATTATCAGTGACTTGACCTTGTCCCACATTCCTCACTAATCCACAGCTGTCCAACCTTATAACTGACCTGACCTGACCTGACCTCATCCCACATTTCTCACTAATCCACAGCTGTCCAATTTTATCAGTGACCTGACCTTGACCCACATTCTTCTCTATCCACAGCTGTCCAACCTTATCAGTGATCTGACCTAACCTCAGCCCCCATTCCTCACTAATCCACAGCTGTCCAACCATATCAGTGAGCTGACCTGACCTCGTCCTCCATTCCTCACTAATCCACAACTGTCCAACCTTATCAGTGACCTAACCTCAGCCCCCATTTCTCACTAATCCACAGCTGTCCAACCTTATCAGTGACCTAACCTCAGCCCACATTCCTCACTAATCCACAGCTGTCCAACCTTATCAGTGTGACCTGACCTTTTTCCCACATTTCTCTAATCCACAGCTGTCCAACCTTATCAGTGATCTGACCTAACCTCAGCCCCCATTCCTCACTAATCCACAGCTGTCCAACCTTATCAGTGACCTGACCTGACCTGACCTGTCCTCCATTCCTCACTAATCCACAGCTGTCCAACCTTATCAGTGACCACCTGGCCCCCATTTCTCACTAATCCACAGCTGTCCAACCTTATCAGTGACCTGACCTTGCCCACATTCTTCACTAATCCACAGCTGCCCAACCTTATCAGTGACCTGACCTGACCTAGGCCCTCATTCTCTCTAATCCACAGCTGTTCAACCTTATCAGTGACCTGACCTGACCCCCCATTTCTCACTAATCCACAGCTGTCCAACCTTATCAGTGACCTGACCTGACCTCCTCCCACATTCCTCACTAATCCACAGCTGTCCAACCTTATCAGTGACCTGACCTTGTCCCACATTCCTCTCTAATCCACAGCTGTCCAACCTTATCAGTGATCTGACCTAACCTCGGCCCCCATTCCTCACTAATCCACAGCTGTCCAACCTTATCAGTGAGCTGACCTGACCTCGTCCTCCATTTCTCACTAATCCACAGCTGTCCAACCTTATCAGTGACCTGACCTCGTCCCACATTCTTCACTAATCCACAGCTGTCCAACCTTATCAGTGACCTGACCTGTCCCTCATTCCTCTCTAATCCACAGCTGTTCAACCTTATCAGTGACTAACCTGACCTCGGCCCCCATTCTCACTAATCCACAGCTGTCCAACCTTATCAGTGACCTGACCTTTCCCACATTCCTCTCTAATCCACAGCTGTCCAACCTTATCAGTGACCTGACCTCGGCCCCCATTCCTCACTAATCCACAGCTGTCCAACCTTATCAGTGACTGACCTGACCTCAGCCCCCATTTCTCACTAATCCACAGCTGTCCAACCTTATCAGTGACCTGACCTGACCTGCCCACATTTCTCACTAATCCACAGCTGTCCAACCTTATCAGTGACCTGACCTGTCCCACATTCCTCTCTAATCCACAGCTGTCCAACCTTATCAGTGATCTGACCTGACCTCATTCCCCCCATTTCTCACTAATCCACAGCTGTCCAACCTTATCAGTGACCTGACCTGACCTGCCCCCATTCCTCACTAATCCACAGCTGTCCAACCTTATCAGTGACCTGACCTCTCCTGCCCTCATTTCTCTCTAATCCACAGCTGTCCAACCTTATCAGTGACCTGACCTGCCCCCATTCCTCACTAATCCACAGCTGTCCAACCTTATCAGTGACCTGACCTGACCTCGTCCCACATTCCTCACTAATCCACAGCTGTCCAACCTTATCAGTGACCTGACCTTGTCCCACATTCCTCACTAATCCACAGCTGTCCAACCTTATCAGTGATCTGACCTGACCTCGGCCCCCATTCTCACTAATCCACAGCTGTCCAACCTTATCAGTGAGCTGACCTGACCTCGTCCTCCATTCCTCATTCTTAATCCACAGCTGTCCAACCTTATCAGTGACCTGACCTCGTCCCACATTCTTCACTAATCCACAGCTGTCCAACCTTATCAGTGACCTGACCTTGTCCCTCATTCCTCTCTAATCCACAGCTGTTCAACCTTATCAGTGACTGACCTGACCTCGGCCCCCATTCCTCACTAATCCACAGCTGTCCAACCTTATCAGTGACCTGACCTTTCCCACATTCCTCTCTAATCCACAGCTGTCCAACCTTATCAGTGACCTGACCTCGGCCCACATTCCTCACTAATCCACAGCTGTCCAACCTTATCAGTGACCTAACCTCAGCCCCCATTTCTCACTAATCCACAGCTGTCCAACCTTATCAGTGACCTGACCTTGTCCCACATTCTCACTAATCCACAGCTGTCCAACCTTATCAGTGACCTGACCTGACCTCCCACATTCCTCTCTAATCCACAGCTGTCCAACCTTATCAGTGATCTGACCTAACCTCGCCCCCATTCCTCACTAATCCACAGCTGTCCAACCTTATCAGTGACCTGACCTGCCCCCATTCTCACTAATCCACAGCTGTCCAACCTTATCAGTGACCTGACCTTGTCCCACATTCCTCACTAATCCACAGCTGTCCAACCTTATCAGTGATCTGACCTGACCTCGGCCCCCATTCCTCACTAATCCACAGCTGTCCAACCTTATCAGTGACCTGACCTTGTCTGTCCCACATTCCTCTCTAATCCACAGCTGTCCAACCTTATCAGTGACCTGACCTGACCTCCTCCCCACATTCCTCACTAATCCACAGCTGTCCAACATTATCAGTGACTGACCTTGACCCACATTCCTCACTAATCCACAGCTGTCCAACCTTATCAGTGACCTGACCTGACCTCGTCCCCATTTCTCACTAATCCACAGCTGTCCAATTTTATCAGTGACCTGACCTTGACCCACATTCTTCTCTAATCCACAGCTGTCCAACCTTATCAGTGATCTGACCTAACCTCGGCCCCCATTCCTCACTAATCCACAGCTGTCCAACCGTATCAGTGACCTGACCTGACCTCGTCCTCCATTCCTCACTAATCCACACTGTCCAACCTTATCAGTGACCTGACCTCGTCCCACATTCTTCACTAATCCACAGCTGTCCAACCTTATCAGTGACCTGACCTTGTCCCTCATTCCTCACTAATCCACAGCTGTCCAACCTTATCAGTGACTGACCTGACCTCGGCCCCCATTCCTCACTAATCCACAGCTGTCCAACCTTATCAGTGACCTGACCTTCCCACATTTCTCACTAATCCACAGCTGTCCAACCTTATCAGTGACCTGACCTCTTGCCCACATTCCTCACTAATCCACAGCTGTCCAACCTTATCAGTGACCTAACCTCAGCCCACATTTCTCACTAATCCACAGCTGTCCAACCTTATCAGTGACCTGACCTTGACCCACATTCTTCTCTAATCCACAGCTGTCCAACCTTATCAGTGATCTGACCTAACCTCAGCCCCCATTCCTCACTAATCCACAGCTGTCCAACCTTATCAGTGACCTGACCTGACCTGTCCTCCATTCCTCACTAATCCACAACTGTCCAACCTTATCAGTGACCTAACCTCGGCCCCCATTTCTAATCCACAGCTGTCCAACCTTATCAGTGACCTGACCTCGGCCCACATTCTCACTAATCCACAGCTGTCCAACCTTATCAGTGACCTGACCTTTCCCATATTCTCTCACTAATCCACAGCTGTCCAACCTTATCAGTGACCTAACCTCAGCCCCCATTTCTCACTAATCCACAGCTGTCCAACCTTATCAGTGACCTAACCTCAGCCCCCATTCCTCACTAATCCACAGCTGTCCAACCTTATCAGTGACCTGACCTTGACCCACATTCATTCTCTAATCCACAGCTGTCCAACCTTATCAGTGACCTGACCTGACCTCCTCCCCATTCCTCACTAATCCACAGCTGTCCAACCTTTATCAGTGACCTGACCTTGACCCACATTCCTCACTAATCCACAGCTGTCCAACCTTATCAGTGACCTGACCTGACCTCGTCCCACATTTCTCACTAATCCACAGCTGTCCAACCTTATCAGTGAGTGACCTGACCTTGACCCACATTCTTCTCTAATCCACAGCTGTCCAACCTTATCAGTGATCTGACCTAACCTCGGCCCCCATTCCTCACTAATCCACAGCTGTCCAACCTTATCAGTGAGTGACCTGACCTGACCTCGTCCTCCATTCCTCACTAATCCACAGCTGTCCAACCTTATCAGTGACCTGACCTCGTCCCACATTCTCACTAATCCACAGCTGTCCAACCTTATCAGTGACCTGACCTTGTCCCTCATTCCTCTCTAATCCACAGCTGTTCAACCTTATCAGTGACTAACCTGACCTCGGCCCCCATTCCTCACTAATCCACAGCTGTCCAACCTTATCAGTGACCTGACCTTTCCCACATTCCTCACTAATCCACAGCTGTCCAACCTTATCAGTGACCTGACCTCAGCCCACATTCCTCACTAATCCACAGCTGTCCAACCTTATCAGTGACCTGACCTGCCCCCATTTCTCACTAATCCACAGCTGTCCAACCTTATCAGTGACCTGACCTTGACCTACATTCTTCTCTAATCCACAGCTGTCCAACCTTATCAGTGATCTGACCTAACCTCAGCCCCCATTCTCACTAATCCACAGCTGTCCAACCTTATCAGTGACCTGACCTGACCTCGTCCTCCATTCCTCACTAATCCACAGCTGTCCAACCTTATCAGTGACCTGACCTCGGCCCCCATTTCTCACTAATCCACAGCTGTCCAACCTTATCAGTGACCTGACCTCGGCCCACATTCTTCACTAATCCACAGCTGCCCAACCTTATCAGTGACCTGACCTGACCTCGTCCCCATTCCTCACTAATCCACACTGTCCAACCTTATCAGTGACCTAACCTCAGCCCCCATTTCTCACTAATCCACAGCTGTCCAACCTTATATCAGTGACCTAACCTCAGCCCACATTCCTCACTAATCCACAGCTGTCCAACCTTATCAGTGACCTGACCTTGACCCACATTCTTCTCTAATCCACAGCTGTCCAACCTTATCAGTGATCTGACCTGACCTCGGCCCCCATTCCTCACTAATCCACAGCTGTCCAACCTTATCAGTGACCTGACCTGACCTCGTCCTCCATTCCTCACTAATCCACAGCTGTCCAACCTTATCAGTGACCTGACCCTCCCCATTTCTCACTAATCCACAGCTGTCCAACCTTATCAGTGACCTGACCTCAGCCCACATTCCTCACTAATCCACAGCTGTCCAACCTTATCAGTGACCTGACCTGACCTGACCTCCCCCATTTCTCACTAATCCACAGCTGTCCAACCTTATCAGTGTGACCTGACCTCGTCCCACATTCTCACTAATCCACAGCTGTCCAACCTTATCAGTGACCTGACCTTGTCCCTCATTCCTCTCTAATCCACAGCTGTTCAACCTTATCAGTGACTAACCTGACCTCGGCCCCCATTCCTCACTAATCCACAGCTGTCCAACCTTATCAGTGACCTGACCTTTCCCACATTCCTCACTAATCCACAGCTGTCCAACCTTATCAGTGACCTGACCTCGGCCCATTCCTCACTAATCCACAGCTGTCCAACCTTATCAGTGACCTGACCTGCCCCCATTCTCACTAATCCACAGCTGTCCAACCTTATCAGTGACCTGACCTTGTCCCACATTTCTCACTAATCCACAGCTGTCCAACCTTATCAGTGTGACCTGACCTGTCCCACATTCCTCACTAATCCACAGCTGTCCAACCTTATCAGTGATCTGACCTGACCTCGTCCCCCATTTCTCACTAATCCACAGCTGTCCAACCTTATCAGTGACTGACCTGACCTCGGCCCCCATTCTCACTAATCCACAGCTGTCCAACCTTATCAGTGACCTGACCTTGCCCCCACATTCCTCTCTAATCCACAGCTGTCCAACCTTATCAGTGATCTTACCTGACCTCGGCCCCCATTCCTCACTAATCCACAGCTGTCCAACCTTATCAGTGACCTGGACCTTGTCCCACATTCCTCTCTAATCCACAGCTGTCCAACCTTATCAGTGACCTGACCTGACCTCCTCCCACATTCCTCACTAACCACAGCTGTCCAACATTATCAGTGACCTGACCTTGCCCCACATTCCTCACTAATCCACAGCTGTCCAACCTTATCAACTGACCTGACCTGACCTCGTCCCACATTTCTCACTAATCCACAGCTGTCCAATTTTATCAGTGACCTGACCTTGACCCACATTCTTCTCTATCCACAGCTGTCCAACCTTATCAGTGATCTGACCTAACCTGGCCCCCATTCCTCACTAATCCACAGCTGTCCAACCGTATCAGTGAGCTGACCTGACCTCGTCCTCCATTCCTCACTAATCCACAACTGTCCAACCTTATCAGTGACCTGACCTCGTCCCACATTCTTCACTAATCCACAGCTGCCCAACCTTATCAGTGACCTGACCTTGTCCTCATTCTCTCTAATCCACAGCTGTTCAACCTTATCAGTGACTGACCTGACCTGCCCCATTCTTCACTAATCCACAGCTGTCCAACCTTATCAGTGACCTGACCTTGACCTTCCCTCATTCCTCTCTAATCCACAGCTGTCCAACCTTATCAGTGACTGACCTGACCTCGGCCCCCATTCCTCACTAATCCACAGCTGTCCAACCTTATCAGTGACCTGACCTGACCTCAGCCCCCATTTCTCACTAATCCACAGCTGTCCAACCTTATCAGTGACCTGACCTGCCCCATTCCTCACTAATCCACAGCTGTCCAACCTTATCAGTGACCTAACCTCAGCCCCCATTTCTCACTAATCCACAGCTGTCCAACCTTATCAGTGACCTGACCTTGACCTACATTCTTCTCTATCCACAGCTGTCCAACTTATCAGTGATCTGACCTAACCTCAGCCCCCATTCCTCACTAATCCACAGCTGTCCAACCGTATCAATGACCTGACCTGACCTCGTCCTCCATTCCTCACTAATCCACAACTGTCCAACCTTATCAGTGACCTGACCTCGGCCCCCATTTCTCACTAATCCACAGCTGTCCAACCTTATCAGTGACCTGACCTCGGCCCACATTCTTCACTAATCCACAGCTGCCCAACCTTATCAGTGACCTGACCTCGGCCGATATTCCTCACTAATCCACAGCTGTCCAACCTTATCAGTGACCTAACCTCAGCCCCCATTTCTCACTAATCCACAGCTGTCCAACCTTATCAGTGACTAACCTCAGCCCACATTCCTCACTAATCCACAGCTGTCCAACCTTATCAGTGACCTGACCTTGACCCACATTCTTCTCTATCCACAGCTGTCCAATCTTATCAGTGATCTGACATAACCTCGGCCCCCATTCCTCACTAATCCACAGCTGTCCAACCTTATCAGTGACCTGACCTGACCTCGTCCTCCATTCCTCACTAATCCACAGCTGTCCAACCTTATCAGTGTGACCTGACCTTGCCCCCATTTCTCACTAATCCACAGCTGTCCAACCTTATCAGTGACCTGACCTCAGCCCCCATTCCTCACTAATCCACAGCTGTCCAACCTTATCAGTGACCTGACCTGGCCCACATTCTCTCACTAATCCACAGCTGTCCAACCTTATCAGTGACCTGACCTGACCTCCTCATTCCTCACTAATCCACAGCTGTTCCAACCTTATCAGTGACTGACCTGACCTCGGCCCCCATTCCTCACTAATCCACAGCTGTCCAACCTTATCAGTGACCTGACCTGACCTCATTCCACATTTCTCACTAATCCACAGCTGTCCAACCTTATCAGTGACCTGACCTTGTCCCACATTCTTCTCTAATCCACAGCTGTCCAACCTTATAACTGACCTGACCTGACCTCATCCCACATTTCTCACTAATCCACAGCTGTCCAATTTTATCAGTGACCTGACCTTGACCCACATTCTTCTCTATCCACAGCTGTCCAACCTTATCAGTGATCTGACCTAACCTCAGCCCCCATTCCTCACTAATCCACAGCTGTCCAACCTTATCAGTGAGCTGACCTGACCTCGTCCTCCATTCCTCACTAATCCACAGCTGTCCAACCTTATCAGTGACCTAACCTCAGCCCACATTCCTCACTAATCCACAGCTGTTCAACCTTATCAGTGACCTGACCTTGTCCCACATTTCTCACTAATCCACAGCTGTCCAACCTTATCAGTGACCTGACCTTTTCCCACATTCCTCTCTAATCCACAGCTGTCCAACCTTATCAGTGATCTGACCTAACCTCGGCCCCCATTTCTCACTAATCCACAGCTGTCCAACCTTATCAGTGACTGACCTGACCTCGGCCCCCCATTCTCACTAATCCACAGCTGTCCAACCTTATCAGTGACCTCCTTGTCCCACATTCCTCTCTAATCCACAGCTGTCCAACCTTATCAGTGATCTGACTTGACCTCGGCCCCCATTCTCACTAATCCACAGCTGTCCAACCTTATCAGTGACCTGACCTGACCTCAGCCCCCATTCCTCACTAATCCACAGCTGTCCAACCTTATCAGTGACCTGACCTGACCTGTCCCCATTCCTCACTAATCCACAGCTGTCCAACCTTATCAGTGACCTGACCTTGTCCCTCATTCCTCTCTAATCCACAGCTGTTCAACCTTATCAGTGACTGACCTGACCTCGGCCCCCATTCTCTCACTAATCCACAGCTGTCCAACCTTATCAGTGACCTGACCTGACCTCCTCCCACATTCCTCACTAACCACAGCTGTCCAACATTATCAGTGACTGACCTTGTCCCACATTCCTCACTAATCCACAGCTGTCCAACCTTATCACTGACCTGACCTGACCTCATCCCACATTTCTCACTAATCCAGCTGTCCAATTTTATCAGTGACCTGACCTTGACCCACATTCTTCTCTATCCACAGCTGTCCAACCTTATCAGTGATCTGACCTAACCTCAGCCCCCATTCCTCACTAATCCACAGCTGTCCAACCGTATCAGTGAGCTGACCTGACCTCGTCCTCCATTCCTCACTAATCCACAACTGTCCAACCTTATCAGTGACCTGACCTTGTCCCTCATTCCTCACTAATCCACAGCTGTCCAACCTTATCAGTGACTGACCTGACCTCGGCCCCCATTCCTCACTAATCCACAGCTGTCCAACCTTATCAGTGTGACCTGACCTCGTCCCACATTCTTCACTAATCCACAGCTGCCCAACTTATCAGTGACCTGACCTTGTCCATCATTCCTCTCTAATCCACAGCTGTTCAACCTTATCAGTGACTAACCTGACCTCGGCCCCCATTCCTCACTAATCCACAGCTGTCCAACCTTATCAGTGACCTGCCTTTCCCACATCCTCTCTCTAATCCACAGCTGCCCAACCTTATCAGTGACCTGACCTCGGCCCATATTCCTCACTAATCCACAACTGTCCAACCTTATCAGTGACCTGACCTCCCCCATTTCTCACTAATCCACAGCTGTCCAACCTTATCAGTGACCTGACCTTGTCCCACATTCTCACTAATCCACAGCTGTCCAACCTTATCAGTGACCTGGCCTGTCCCACATTCCTCTCTAATCCACAGCTGTCCAACCTTATCAGTGATCTGACTTTACCTCGGCCCCCATTCCTCACTAATCCACAGCTGTCCAACCTTATCAGTGACCTGACCTTGTCCCACATTCCTCTCTAATCCACAGCTGTCCAACCTTATCAGTGACCTGACCTGACCTCCTCCCGCATTCCTCACTAACCACAGCTGTCCAACATTATCAGTGTGACCTGACCTTGACCCACATTCCTCACTAATCCACAGCTGTCCAACCTTATAATGACCTGACCTGACCTCCCCACATTTCTCACTAATCCACAGCTGTCCAAATTTTATCAGTGACCTGACCTTGACCCACATTCTTCTCTATCCACAGCTGTCCAACCTTATCAGTGATCTGACCTAACCTCGGCCCCCATTCCTCACTAATCCACAGCTGTCCAACCTTATCAGTGAGCTGACTGACCTCGTCCTCCATTCCTCACTAATCCACACTGTCCAACCTTATCAGTGACCTGACCTCGTCCCACATTCTTCACTAATCCACAGCTGCCCAACCGTATCAGTGACCTGACCTTGTCCCTCATTCCTCTCTAATCCACAGCTGTTCAACCTTATCAGTGACTGACCTGACCTCAGCCCCCATTCCTCACTAATCCACAGCTGTCCAACCTTTAGTGAGTGACCTGGCCTTTCCCACATTCCTCTCTAATCCACAGCTGTCCAACCTTATCAGTGACCTGACCTGCCCCCATTCCTCACTAATCCACAGCTGTCCAACCTTATCAGTGACACCTGACCTCAGCCCCCATTCCTCACTAATCCACAGCTGTCCAACCTTATCAGTGACCTGACCTGACCTCATCCCACATTTCTCACTAATCCACAGCTGTCCAATTTTATCAGTGACCTGACCTTGACCCACATTCTTCTCTAATCCACAGCTGTCCAACCTTATCAGTGACCTGACCTGACCTCATCCCACATTTCTCACTAATCCACAGCTGTCCAATTTTATCAGTGACCTGACCTTGACCCACATTCTTCTCTAATCCACAGCTGTCCAACCTTATCAGTGATCTGACCTAACCTCAGCCCCCATTCCTCACTAATCCACAGCTGTCCAACCATATCAGTGAGCTGACCTGACCTCGTCCTCCATTCCTCACTAATCCACAACTGTCCAACCTTATCAGTGACCTAACCTCAGCCCACATTCTCACTAATCCACAGCTGTTCAACCTTATCAGTGACCTGACCTTGTCCCACATTTCTCACTAATTCACAGCTGTCCAACCTCATCAGTGACCTGACCTTTTCCCACATTCCTCTCTAATCCACAGCTGTCCAACCTTATCAGTGATCTTACCTAACCTCGGCCCCCATTTCTCACTAATCCACAGCTGTCCAACCTTATCAGTGACTCCAACCTGACCTCGGCCCCCATTTCTACTAATCCACAGCTGTCCAACCTTATCAGTGTGACCTGGCCTTGTCCCACATTCCTCTCTAATCCACAGCTGTCCAACCTTATCAGTGATCTGACTTGACCTCGGCCCCCATTTCTCACTAATCCACAGCTGTCCAACCTTATCAGTGACCTGACCTGACCTCAGCCCCCATTCTCACTAATCCACAGCTGTCCAACCGTATCAGTGAGCTGACCTGACCTCGTCCCCATTCCTCACTAATCCACAGCTGTCCAACCTTATCAGTGACCTGACCTTGTCCCTCATTCCTCTCTAATCCACAGCTGTTCAACCTTATCAGTGACTGACCTGACCTCCCCCCATTCCTCACTAATCCACAGCTGTCCAACCTTATCAGTGACCTGACCTGACCTCCTCCCACATTCCTCACTAACCACAGCTGTCCAACATTATCAGTGACTTGACCTTGTCCCACATTCCTCACTAATCCACAGCTGTCCAACCTTATAACTGACCTGACCTGACCTCATCCCACATTTCTCACTAATCCACAGCTGTCCAATTTTATCAGTGACCTGACCTTGACCCACATTCTTCTCTATCCACAGCTGTCCAACCTTATCAGTGATCTGACCTAACCTCAGCCCCCATTCCTCACTAATCCACAGCTGTCCAACCTTATCAGTGAGCTGACCTGACCTCGTCCTCCATTCCTCACTAATCCACAGCTGTCCAACCTTATCAGTGACCTGACCTGTCCCTCATTCCTCTCTAATCCACAGCTGTTCAACCTTATCAGTGACTGACCTGACCTCGGCCCCCATTCCTCACTAATCCACAGCTGTCCAACCTTCAGTGACCTGACCTGACCTCGTCCCACATTCTTCACTAATCCACAGCTGCCCAACCGTATCAGTGACCTGACCTTGTCCATCATTCCTCTCTAATCCACAGCTGTTCAACCTTATCAGTGACTAACCTGACCTCGGCCCCCATTCTCACTAATCCACAGCTGTCCAACCTTATCAGTGACCTGGCCTTTCCCACATTCTCTCTCTAATCCACAGCTGCCCAACCTTATCAGTGACCTGACCTCGGCCCATATTCCTCACTAATCCACAGCTGTCCAACCTTATCAGTGTGACCTCAGCCCCCATTTCTCACTAATCCACAGCTGTCCAACCTTATCAGTGACCTGACCTTGTCCCACATTTCTCACTAATTCACAGCTGTCCAACCTCATCAGTGACCTGGCCTTGTCCCCATTCCTCTCTAATCCACAGCTGTCCAACCTTATCAGTGATCTTACTGACCTCGGCCCCCATTCCTCACTAATCCACAGCTGTCCAACATCAGTGACCTGACCCTTGTCCCACATTCCTCTCTAATCCACAGCTGTCCAACCTTATCAGTGACCTGACCTGACCTCCTCCCGCATTCCTCACTAACCACAGCTGTCCAACATTATCAGTGACTGACCTGACCTTGACCCACATTCCTCACTAATCCACAGCTGTCCAACCTTATCAGTGACCTGACCTGACCTCGTCCCACATTTCTCACTAATCCACAGCTGTCCAAATTTATCAGTGACCTGACCTTGACCCACATTCTTCTCTAATCCACAGCTGTCCAACCTTATCAGTGATCTGACCTAACCTCGGCCCCCATTCCTCACTAATCCACAGCTGTCCAACCGTATCAGTGAGCTGACCTGACCTCGTCCTCCATTCCTCACTAATCCACAACTATCCATCCTTATCAGTGACCTGACCTCGTCCCACATTCTTCACTAATCCACAGCTGCCCAACCGTATCAGTGACCTGACCTTGTCCCTCATTCCTCTCTAATCCCAGCTGTTCAACCTTATCAGTGACTAACCTGACCTCGGCCCCCATTCCTCACTAATCCACAGCTGTCCAACCTTATCAGTGACCTGGCCACATTCCCACATTCCTCTAATCCACAGCTGCCCAACCTTATCAGTGACCTGACCTCGGCCCCCAATTCTCACTAATCCACAGCTGTCCAACCTTATCAGTGACCTAACCTCAGCCCACATTTCTCACTAATCCACAGCTGTCCAACCTTATCAGTGACCTGACCTTGACCTACATTCTTCTCTATCCACAGCTGTCCAACCTTATCAGTGATCTGACCTAACCTCAGCCCCATTCCTCACTAATCCACAGCTGTCCAACCTTATCAGTGACCTGACCTGACCTCGCCCTCCATTCCTCACTAATCCACAACTGTCCAACCTTATCAGTGACCTAACCTGCCCCCATTTCTCACTAATCCACAGCTGTCCAACCTTATCAGTGACCTGACCTCAGCCCACACTAATCCACAGCTGTCCAACCTTATCAGTGACCTGACCTCGGCCCACATTCCTCACTAATCCACAGCTGTCCAACCTTATCAGTGACCTGACC